>NC_056737.1:1203526519-1203634019 GCF_019279795.1 Protopterus annectens
ATCACCTACACAAGCCTTCTACAACTACACCTTCATAGTACAAGAGCATGATGTAAGACGTGTGCTCAAAGTGGTTAATCCAAGAAAGGCTGCTGGCCCTGATGGAGTGATGGGATGGGTGCTGAAAGTATGTGCGGACCAGCTCTGATTTTCAGCCTGTCTCTGTCTGTCTATTATTCCATTTTGTCTGAAGTCAACTATGATCATTCCACTGCCAAAGAAGCCTGTCATCAGTAGTCTCAATTACTACCATCCAGTGGCACTTACTCCAGTCATCATGGAAGTGTTTTGAAACTTGTTCTTTGACACATCAAGGACAGGCTTTCAATTATCTTGGATCCACACCAGCAGCAAATAGGTCTATGGAAGATGCTATCTGCACTGTCTCACACACTGCACTTTGTCTTCTTGAGCAGCAGGGGGTGCTATGTGCAGATGCTCTTTGTAGGCTTTAGTTCAGCTTTTAACCGTTATCCTGGATAGAATGATTACTAAACTCACTGATCTAGGACTTTCAGAACTAACCTAATGTTGGATTAAAGATGGTTAGATTACACCCATACCTTTCCTCCACTCATAGACTAAACATTGGAGTCCCACAAGGCTGAGTGCTGAGCCCTCTTTGTACACTCTTTGCACCCATGACTGTGTCCCCTCTCATTCTACTAATACCATCATTAAGTTTGCAGATGACACCAGAGTGGTTGGACATATTTCAGGAGGTGATAAGACAGCATATTAAGATGAACTTCAACGACTGGCTGCATGGTGTACTGAGAGCAACCTTGCACTGAACTGTACCAAAACAAAAGAAATCATAATAGATTTCTGGAAGCATAATGCAGATCACAACCCAATATATATCAATGGAAACTATGTGGAAAGGGTTCCTGCCTTCAACTTTCTAGGTGCACATGTGGCAGAGAATCTCTCTTGGTTCATAAACACAATGGAGGCAGTCAAGAAGCCACAGCAGAGACTCCATTTTCTGAAGATCCTCAGGAAAACAAATCCTGCAGGAGAAGCTACTGGTATCTTTTTACTGCTGTTTTATTGAAAGTGTGCTCACATACTGCATTTCCAGCTGGTATGCCAACAGTTCAGCGACAGACAGGAAGGCCCTTCAAAGGATCATTAACTCTGCCCAGAAAATCACTGGCTGCTCACTACCCTCTGAACTCTTCATCTCTCACTGTCTCAACAGACCCTTTCCACCCAGGACATCACCTGTTTGAGCTGCTGCCTTCTGGCAGACGGTTCAGGTCCATTCCATCTTGGGAAAACAGACTTAAGAACAGTTTCTTTCCCAGAGCCATACGCACTACAAGGTAAATGTTTACATTCCTGTACATCTTACTTTAGTCCTTTCATGTGCAGTTATATCTACTTTCAATAACCTAGTTTGTTACTGCACTGCATTGAATTATATTGTATAGTTTGGCGTTGTATTGTACTGTATTCTCTTATTTATTCTTGTTCATTATATGTGAATGCACCTTAGGAGGTTTGCTACAGATTTTGTTGCACTTGTGCAATGATAGTAAAGGAATCTTATCTTATTTTTGGGAGAGGAAGGAAATACAGAAATGTAAAAATGATGAACTTTAAGGAGAGTTACTTAACTGAGTTCTATATCTCTGTTTTTGCACACAAGTGAAATGGTATAGCAGAAACCGAGGACAATGTGAGTAGCTAAAGAAGGTACAAGCAAATAAGTAAAGAGACATGAACAAATCTTCTGTGAGAAAAGCACAATGCTAAGAACATATGCCTTGTGGATGCTAAAGAGGATGGTAGAGGTGATTGTTGGACCACTGGCAGAACTACTTATATTTTTGTGGTCATTCCGCAGACATGGTCAGCAACTCTGCTTCCTCTACGCACACATAGATACAGGAAGAAATCTGCTCCTACTGGTTTAATCCATCCCACTCCCCTAATGCACTGACCTGCCCATTTTACTTCAAAAGAATCAAGCACAAAGATGAATCTACCCTGCTAAACAGAATCCCATCCAATGCCCCAGTGGGACCTGATGGCCATTGTCCCTGGCTCATCTCACAATGCAAGGATTACCTCATCCACCCTCTCAAACACCTGTTTAATATCCATCTAACCAACAGTATCATGCCACCCAGTTGAAAACAGGCACTGTCAAGCATATTCCACAATCGTCCAAACTATTGCAGGCAAATGAATTCCATCCATTCTAGCTTCTCAGCCTCTTAGTGCAAAAATTCTGAACAAAGCTAAAAATAATGGGGGTGGGGGGGGTCAAAGACTCCAAATCAGGGGACGATCTTAAAGATTGCTATTTTAAGCTTACAAAGCTCATAGACTAACACATTTTGCATTAATGTGCATTTTCTACAACTTATGAAGTTTGATATTCAAATTTTTGTGTTATTATTTAGTGGTTTCAGTCCTCAATGATTTGTCAAATAAACACATGTTAAGGGGACAGTCCAAAGGTATGGGACAGAAATCTGAACATTCTGAAGAACTGAAAGGTATGCTAGTCTCCATTCTTTGAAAAAAAAATATTTAGAAAGACAAACTATAGCCTGCTCATAGAGAATTTTAGGCACACAGAACCTTTTCTACTCTGTAGCATGTATTCTGATCTGGTAGAAATATTGTTATTTCTTTGAACACCTTTATAGATGATATACTTAGCTATATAAACAAAGGTAAACTAACAGGAGCTCCATTTGAAAAGTTAACTAATGTCTTTGACATGCTGGGACACTAGCTACTAGTAAACTCTCTCCTGTCTTCTCCTCTCAGTGGGAATTAGCTCTACAGCAGTCAAATGGTTTTAATCATTCCTTTCCAACAGATGATTTAAGGTGCACCTGAAACCCTTCAGCTCCCACCACCCCTGCACCACTTCTGTAGGAATACCAAAAGGCACAGGTGTCTCACCTATACTTATCTCAGTATTTATCAATAAACTTCCTACACATCTTCCACATGTGCCAATATTACTTTATGTAGATGACATGATCATATATAGATCCAGCCCCTCTAACTCAGTGTAATTAAAAATCAGCTGGAATCAGACCTAGAGACCCAAGGGACTGGCTACTTACCCAAACATTAATTCTAAGTACCAAGGAAACCAAATCCATTCCCTTTGAAAGTAAATTGAGTCTGGCCAAGGTATCTAGAAAATGAGCCCAAGTCAGGGGGGGCAATAGAAACTGTTCAACATTATAAATATCTCTGTGTCTGACTAGATGCTAGTTTCAAGCTACAAATGCATGTATAATACATTAAGGCTAAAGAAATACTCTGCTCTTCTGGTCCAATAAAATAACTCACTTCCTTTCTTCTTAAGGAAAAGTTGCTATTGATAAAGGGGTCCTTCTCCTTTAACTACAGTATGGACTCCCCAATGTGGTCACTGCATCAAAAAGGAATCTCAGAGGTCTACAGACCACCTTCAAGAACATTTGGTGATTTATCATGCTAACCCAGAAAAGAGAACAATGCTGCTTCATCCTTGGTAAAGCCAAAAGGTTACATTCTGAACTGAAAAACATTGTACTTGTGACAGACCCAGTCTTCAAACTCACTAACCTTAACTCATTCACCTTCCTGTCAAGCCCACTACATGACAGAAACCAGCCTCTACAACCATAGATCCTTCCCAGCACATACCTCCAGCCTTCAGGCCAATTATGTAAACCTGCTCTGCACTGAGTATGCCTTCTTCCTTCTTGTCCCTAATATTTGGACCAGCACCTCTTCACTTAGAAAATGTATTACAAGCTTTCCTAAGTTTAATTCAGAAGTAAAGTCCTTATTCCTACAACAAGCAAAATGTTAGTGCTTCTTTACCAGTGGAGTCACTAAATGCACCCTAAATCCCCATTATTAGTACCAGATCTATATGTATTATACTGTAATTGCAGGTTTTTTTAAATCTCTCTGCCAGTGCTACAGACATACTGTTATTACTGTGTGTGTGTGTAACTGCAGTTGTGGATGTCCTCTCAGACATAATGTTACTACTGTGTGTGTGCGTGTGTGTGTAATTGCAGTTGTGGGTGTGCTCTCGGTCATAATGTTACTTCTGTGTGCGTGCGTGTGTAATTGCAGTTGTGGGTGTGCTCTGCTATGATGACATTATATATTGACTGCTTTCTACTACTTTTGGCCTGACTGGAAATGTCCTGTTTGCCTGGGCTGAGCCTGCAATGGCAAGGTTCTATGCCGGGATAATGTACTGGGACCCATCCTGTTTGGCATCTATTTTTTTTTAAAGTTATTTATTTATTTAACATTTGTTAACTGGGAAAGTCCAACTTGGGACAAAGCCAATTTTCAGCGGCAGCCTGGGGAGAAAGGCTCCAGATGCATGTCTAGAGGAAACCCACATGAACACAGGGAGGACATGCAGACTCCACACAAAGGCACCCCAGCCAAGAATTGAACTAGAGAGCCTCTTGATGTGAGGCGACAATGCAATCGCTGCACCACTGCGCCATCCACTTTACTTTTACTTTTACTTTTCCGAAGTGAAAGCCAATACCAAAGGGCTCTGACTGACTAAGTCTGCAGATGAGTGTAAGCTACAAGTAGTTATGCCTTCGCCATCTTGCAGGAAGGTTTGTCGCCAATAAATAACTGGTGTCAAAATCATAGTCTGAAACTAGATGCTAAAAATGCATTATTATATCCTTTGGAAACTCATCTACCCTATGGAACTACCATACACCTCTAAGAGTTGACCAAATTGTTCAGGATTTGTGAACTTATGTGGTCAGTGACCTAAGTTTTGACCAACTTGTGCCTGTTGTTGTAAGAAAGTTCTTCTATACTGCACAACTTCTAAACAAAGTGAATGTGTCTAAAACTAGGGATGTCATTGCTCCCCTTTACTCAGCCCTCATTAGACTAGGGATGTCATTGTTCCCCTTTACTCAGCCCTCATTAGACTAGGGATGTCATTGTTCCCCTTTACTCAGCCCTCATTAGACTAGGGATGTCATTGCTCCCCTTTACTCAGCCCTCATTAGACTAGGGATGTCATTGCTCCCCTTTACTCAGCCCTCATTAGACTAGGGATGTCATTGTTCCCCTTTACTCAGCCCTCATTAGACTAGGGATGTCATTGTTCCCCTTTACTCAGCCCTCATTAGACTAGGGATGTCATTGTTCCCCTTTACTTAGCCCTCATTAGACTAGAGATGTCATTGTTCCCCTTTACTCAGCCCTCATTAGACTAGGGATGTCATTGCTCCCCTTTACTCAGCCCTCATTAGACTAGGGGTGTCATTGTTCCCCTTTACTCAGCCCTCATTAGACTAGGGATGTCATTGCTCCCCTTTACTCAGCCCTCATTAGACTAGGGGTGTCATTGTTCCCCTTTACTCAGCCCTCATTAGACTAGGGATGTCATTGTTCCCCTTTACTCAGCCCTCATTAGACTAGGGATGTCATTGCTCCCCTTTACTCAGCCCTCATTAGAGTAGGGGTGTCATTGTTCCCCTTTACTCAGCCCTCATTAGACTAGGGATGTCATTGCTCCCCTTTACTCAGCCCTCATTAGACTAGGGGTGTCATTGTTCCCCTTTACTCAGCCCTCATTAGACTAGGGATGTCATTGCTCCCCTTTACTCAGCCCTCATTAGATTAGAGGTGTCATTGCTCCCCTTTACTCAGCCCTCATTAGACCAGTCATTGAATATAATTCCCCCTTGGGCAGGTATCGATCCAGACACATGCAACAACTAGAATGCCCTCACAGATACCTTACTAAAAGAATTCAAGGCCTAAACAATGTTCTACATGGATCGACTCAAAGCCCTGTCACTATACTTGGGTCTATATTATCTTGTCGAAACGGCATAACAGCAAATGCCATTTCAATGCCAAATAAACAATGAACTACAAAAACAGCAAAACCCAGGTCAACAAGACACAACGCACCAGTTAAAATATTTTAAAGTGTGCCCCCCACATCCCCCTAACTATATGTGACAACTCCAGGGTGGCACAACATTGGTGTATGTGTGTATGTTTTCGTTTAAAAGCATGAAAATACAAGAAAAACTATACATTTTAAACAAAAATAGGTGGGGGGCTTCGCCCCCCACACCCCCCAATGTCAGGGGCTGTGCCCCCCACATACCCCCTAACTATATATAACAACTCCAGGGTCGCACAACATTGGAGAGGGGGGCAAATGCCTGTTAAGTGCCTTGAATACTGGTTGGCGACCAAATGAGCTGTCGACCAAATGGGTGTCGATCAAATGGTCTGTCGATCATATGAAGTAGACCCATACAGATATATATATATATATATATATATATATATATATATATATATATATATATATGTATATGTGTACATTTTATTTTATTTTATTTACATTTGTTAACTGGATAATGTCCGACTGGGCCAGTAGCCCTTTTTCAGTGGAGACCTTGAGAGAAAATATCCAGAAGGTATTTACAGAAAACACAGAAGACATCAGAGTATGTATATATATATTACCGGCCTGTGAGATAAGAACCTCACATATTTGAAATTGTAGGTATCTGTTTCTGGGAGATTCTACTACCGTGAGTAATAAGAATTTGCATTTTCCTCACTGTAGTGTGATCACGGTGTTGGCATATGTTTGTAGTAGGGAGACTAGGAGTACAGGGGTCTGCTCCTGCATCAAACATGTTTTATGTATTTTTCATTTAATTAAGGTTCAATCATTTAGGATCTGTTTTTGTAGGTTAGGGACGTGGGTATTTCAGAAAACAATATAGATCCATATACGTATATATAACTTGATGACTCTAGTACCTTAAATAAATTGGCTGAAATATCAGCACCCCAGAGGTTGACATGTTAATGTCAATAAACAATACCAACATGCTATTTAACATGCTCTGAGGAATAACTTTGGAATTAGAACATTTTAAAACATGTTCCCCCCACCATCCCCTCCACCACCCTTCCCCAACCCACACACACAGCAACTTATTTATTGCAACTCTGCGATGCACAGTCCTCAGGGAAAGGGGTATTCCCCAATCTTACATACCTGTTTACAATCTGTTTTATTAACAAAGGAGTGTTGACAAAACTGTGGTCAGCATTACAGCCTTTCAATATTTTGAATATATATATATATATATATATATATATATATATATATATATATATATATATATATATATATATATATATATATATATATATATATATATATATATATACACAGCTATATCTATATATATGGGTCTAGGACACATCCCCAAATCACAAAACATCGAACACACATACACGAAAGCGCTTAACATCAAAAAGCGCTTCCGTGTATGTGTAGTTCAAAAAAAAAATCTATGTTTCTGCAGGGGGGCTTCACCCCCCTGCACCCCCCACCCCTCTACTTTATTATTCTCACTCCGAGATCGCACTACAGTGAGGAAAAGGGAATTTTCCCTTACCCACACTGTAGTCCAATCTATGAAACAGGTACACATACACGGAAGCACTTGTCGATGTTAAGCACTTTCGTGTATGTGTGTTCGATGCTTTGTGATTCTGACATATGCTAGTTGAGCATGTGTCCAGATCCCATATATTGTTTGTGTCTTTTTGGCTTTTTCCCGGTTAGGGGTTGCCACAGCAGAACTCCGGTCCGCTAATGATTGGCAGTAGATTTTTACATGCCGAGTTGCCGGCCCTGATGCACAACCTTCAACGAAGGTACGCCCATTCATGCATGTCTCCACACAGAAGACACTCTAGCTGAGAATCGAACAGGACAGCATCTTACTGTGAGGTGACAACGTTACCACAGCACCATGGAAATATTTCAAAGTACAATATGTATTACAACATCTGCACCTCTAATGCTGCTATTCTGAGGTTTGCAAATGGAGTTTCTTGGAACTTTAATAATCATTCAGACCAAACCACATAAAAAGCCATTGGAGAAGTTCAGTAAAATACTGGCATCTGCAGAACAGTTACTGGATTCCACAGGTGTTAATGGCATCAGTCAGTTACCTTTATCAGTGTTAAGGCTGCACCTGGAAGGCTGTACACAGCTGCAATGGTTGAAGAGAAGAACGTAAGCAAAAAAAAAAAAAGCTTACAGCACAGAAGTTACAAAAAAGTCAAGGGAAAGAGTTGTTGGCTGTGAGCAGAGATGCAGAACATTGGGTACGTGGACATCTGAAGGGATGGGACACGGCACTTTATTATAGACAAGTGTGAAGACTGGACAGAGAAGGACATGCAAAGCAATTTGAAGGAAAATAGCTGAAAACAGATGTGATAGAATATTATTCAGTGAAGAGGATGCCAGGCCTCATAAATGTTTTGTCAGAGGCAATGGCAGAATGGAAATCATTAGAAGGAATTTAGTGAGGAGCAGATCAAATGGCTGGGTAGATCTGCAGAAACTAAATACAGAAAATGTGCTGAATCGACAAGCAATACATTTGTTTCATCAGTATCTTTTTATTTTGGATTTTCACATTTGTCTGTAAATGAAATAGTATTGATTTTTTATCATCTGAGTTTGGATTATGAATATTTAATATGCTGGACAAACTCAGTATCCCTTGGTAGCTGGAAAAGCTCACAGTTTATTAAACATCATCATGTTAAAACATCCATTCATAAAGTAAAACTGTAAGAGTTCAATGTAACAAAATAATATAATAATAAAGCAAATATAATATGTTGTGAGTTGATCAATTAAAATTTAAAAATATAATATAATATATAATATATAATACTATACTATGAAATGATGAAAAAACATTTTTACAGCATTTAAGATATAATAACAAAAGTCATGTGTCTAGTTCAACAAAATTATTAGTTTATAAAATATGGAAACAGTATATATAATGTGTATAAAATATATAAAAAAAAATAGAAAAAAAAAAATAAAATATAAATGGGGGTAGATATACAAAATATGTTACAAATATGTTGACAGTATGTATATTATATAAATGAATGATTGTGTTATGATGAATAAATAGATGAAACAATTCATGAAATTATAATCTGAATATATAAAATAATAATAGGAGAATTTACATTTACTACTACAAATAAAATCAGAAAGAATCTGAAATAAAAAATATATATAACAATTTTCATAAGTAGTATACATATAAAATACTAAATGTGTTGGTTATATAATAAAAATATGTTAGTTATATAAAACACTCTTGAAAAATACTCTTTTTAGAAAACCATTGTAATAACCTAATAGTATATGGTAATACTTAAATAATAATAATATACTGTAGTACCAAGGTATTAAGGCAGACTTGAAAAAATATAAGGTTGATATACAATAATATACCTATTGATCTAGGTATTATAATAATAATGATCTAACCGATATACATTCATTAAGACCAGGTTATGCTGAAGCAGAGAAATGAAGAACAATAAAATGTTAAGAGATAAAATCAACAACAACAGCAAGTTATATATATGGCAAAAACGTAATTTTTCCATCAATCAAAAGTAGCTTTATATGGCCCAAAAAAACGTAATTTTTCCACTAATGAAGGAAATACTAATAGGGCATTTAGAGGTTTTGATACAGATAAGGAAGTAGTGGAACATTATGAAGTTTTTAATGTTAATGAAACTAACACACAGGGTTTTCAGAGATATCCAAGAAACAAGAACCCACCTTATCAAAGAACACATCAAAAGTTTTAGACAAGGGAAATTTACAGAGGAGGATAGTTGCTTAAATAATAATCAGAATGTTTCCAATAGTGAAGCCAGTACAAGTCAAAGCAACATTGGTGGGAAGGATGATATAGTCATTAATGATAACATTTACATGTATCGTAATTTTAAAATTTTCAACTATTCTAAATTATATATTGATAAGGTTTATTTTAGTTTGTTTGAAAAGGGTATGAAATTTATACCTGATCCGAGATTCAAACTTACAGACGTATTAATTGATTTTAAGAAATTCATCAGGAAAATCAACTTAGAAGTTTTTTATAAAGACAGGATTCCGTCTGGAGGAATTGAAGGGGGGGACAACATATGTCAAACATTAGTTATTAAGAGCAAGTTTACTCCACCCAACCACCCGATTATAGACACATTTGATAAGGTGGTGACTAGGGAAATATATAGTGTATACAGTTTATTTTCTTCTATGAAGGCACATCAAAGAAGAAGGCAAGTTACTACAGACCTTAAAGAGTGATACTTGATCCATATTATGAAACCTATCTATGACAATTTGAATTATATGAGAAAATTTTATATATATTACACTTTTCTGGTAATTATGTTACTGTCTCTATGAATGAATTAAACATAGCGATTCTTATATTGAAGAATATTGAGAATAACTAGCTATATACAGATTTTTTAAAGTTAGTCACCGAAATTAGCAAACTATGGTGGGTATCCCAAAGGTTCACAAAACACTGAGGACCCACCCCTGAGACCTATTGTCTCAGGCAGTTTTCAAAACCTTCAATATGGGTAAATTCATAGACACTTAATTAAAAATGTATACACTTTCATTCCGCACATGGTGAAGGGGGTGCTTTATCCCAGTATCCAGTGAAGGAGCTCGATAGTAGTGAACCTCACATCATTGTTACTATTGATGTGATCCCTCTTTTCATGCATACCGAAAGATGAAGGTTTATTAGCTTTTACCAATAGTCTGACTAAACATACTGACCTGGAATGGGATACCATTAGTTTGATAGCTGAACTTATGGCTATAGTATTGGACAACAATTTCATCCATTTTGAAGGTGAGATCTTCAAACAGACTAGGCAGGGGCAGTATGCCCCCATCTGCATCAATCTAGTCATGTTAAATTGGGAAGATAATGTTTTGTTTCCATCTAAATATTTTCAACATATCCGATACTATTCCAGGTTTTAGGCGATATTTATATCATCTGGAAAGCTTCAGAAGCACTTTTAGTGGAATTTATGGAATTCATCAAAGATAGTAGTACCTTCTTAAAATTTACATATTCATATGATTATTTTGGATTACCATATCTTGATACCTTGATAGTTAATGAAAATGGGAAGATACAATCTAGAATTTATAGAAAGCAGACTTTCTCTAATAACTATTTGGATTATTCCAGTTATCACCCCCCAAAAGTAAAATACAATGTCTTTAAAGGACAGGCCATGGTTTCAGATGAAGCAGAATTGCACAAAGAATTGAATTTAATTCAGGGATTGTTACCCTTTAGTGATGATGGAAGAAGTGGTATCATATGTCATGAATCTGAGGGGTAGTAAATACAAATCGTTACTTGGATCAGGTGACATACAGAACAAACCCATACTAACACATAATGGGGTTAATCCTGGTTTTCAAAGGGCATGTATTATTCCGTACTGTGTAGGCAGTGACAATATCAAAGTTATTTTAAATAAATTTTGGTATTTGATCAGTTCTGATCAGACCTTGGTTAACATCTTAGGTTCCAAACCAAGATTTATTTACAGAATGGGTAATAACTTGAAGAGACTACTAGATCAACAGTACAACACCAAATATTTGGGTTCTGGTCATCAAAGTAGGACTACTAGTAATAAATTTCTTTTTTGCAGTTACTGTAAATTTATGTCCAGTGTTAAGAAGATACATCTTCAAAATGGACACAAAAGCATTATTGTTAGTAAATCAGGCAACTGCAATACTAAACAGGTCATTTATCTTGGTAAATGTGATTTTTGTCCTGCCTAGGAAGAACCGACGTCATTTTAAGAAAGCGAATATATGACCATATGTATAGTATTAAAACTAAAGACATACATAATGCCCTATATAGACATATACAGGCATTGGGAACTGAACACACATTTAAGTTTTTTATACTAGATGTGATTTATAATGACCCTAGGGGGGGTAATTTTAAAAATATAGCTTTTAAAAGAAACGTGGTGGCAATTATATCTTGATGCCACCAATCCACCTGGTCTTAATGAATGTATATCGGTTAGATCATTATTATTATAATACCTAGATCAATAGGTATATTATTGTATATCAACCTTATATTTTTTCAAGTCTGCCTTAATACCTTGGTACTACAGTATATTATTCCTGATTTAAGTATTATACCATACTATTAGCGGTTATTACAATGGTTTTCTAAAAAGAGTATTTTTTCAAGAGTGTTTTATATAACTAACATATTTTTATTATATAACCAACACATTTAGTATAAAAATGTTTTTTAACAAGTTTTTATATGTATACTACTTATGAAAATTGTTATATATATTTTTTATTTCAGATTCTTTCCTGAATTAATTGGTAGTAGTTATGTAAATTCTCCTGTTATTAGATTTATATATTCAGATTATCTTTAAATACCTCATGGCTTCATATCTGTAATATTCACATTTTTTATTCTTAATTGTTTCATCTATTTATTTATCATAACACAATCATTCATTTGGAAGTTTATATTAACATATAATATACATACTGTCAACATATTTGTAACATATTTTGTATATATACCCATATTTATATTTTATTTATTTATTTTATTTTTTTACACATTGTATATACTGTTCCCATTTAGGTTATAAACTAATTTATTTGAACTTATTATTTTGCTACATTGAACTCTTACAGTTTTACTTTATGAATGGATGTTTTGTGTGCTCACTTTCAGTTCTGAGGAAGACCAACTGACTTGGTTGGATGTTTAATAAACTGTGAGCTTTTCCAGCTACCAAGGATTACTGAAGTTAGTATTGTTATTATGAATATTTAAAATTATCCAATTAATATTTGATATAGTGGGATACAAATTATTTTTCAGTTATAAGAAAATCTGGACTTTTTTCTGGATGGATATTTATGGCTGGTAAGTTTACCTGCATTTCGTGATGCTGTAATGCGTAGTAGGCATCCTTCAATCCCAAAGGATCATGGGTTTGCACCTCTATTGGACTGAATCAAACAGCATCTTCCATGGCTGTGCAAATCCAATCTGGGAATAACAGACCTTTTCACACTCTGGGCAGCAGTAGGCAGATGTTGGTCTGGTGCCATGCGCATGGATCTTCCTGAGAGCTCTCTTATCCTCTGCTCTACTTGCCAAGGTGGTCTCATACATGCTGAAAGCTTCCTTTACTTCCTGTTTCTGGGCAATCTTGTCTGAAGTGAGAGAATACCGGTTGTTCATGTTGAAGCATTGAGTTCATGCTTGCATATGCCATTGTAATGCAATTTAGGTCATCCTTTTGGCCTCTTTCTAGACTCCAGCTCTCCAAAAGGAGGTCTTTTGGTATTCAGTCATCCATCATGCATGAGGCATGATCCAACCAGTGCACAAATGTCTATTTTAGGAAGGTGAACATAGAGGTGGTTCCCATCCTGTCAAGCACTGGGCTGTTGGGAAACTTGTCCTGCCATGAGATACTAGGTATGCACCTATGGCAGTGCATATGGAATACATTGCTACCAGGTATGCACCTAAGGCAGCACATATGGAATACATTGTTACCAAGAATGCACCTAAGGCAGTGCATATGGAATACATTGTTACCAAGTATGCACCTAAGGCAGTGCATATGGAATACATTGTTACCAAGTATGCACCTAAGGCTGTGCATATGGAATACATTGTTACCAAGTATGCACCTAAGGCAGTGCATATGGAATACATTGTTACCAAGTATGCACCTAAGGCAGTGCATATGGAATACATTGTTACCAAGTTTGCACCTAAGGCAGCACATATGGAATACATTGTTACCAAGTATGCATCTAAGGCAGTGCATATGGAATACATTGTTAGAAAATATGCACCTAAGGCAGCACATATGGATTACATTGTTACCAAGTATGCATCTAAGGCAGCACATATGGAATACATTGTTACCAAGTATACACCTAAGGCAGTGCATATGGAATACATTGTTACCAAGAATGCACCTAAGGCAGTGCATATTTAATACATTGTTGCCAAGTATGCATCTAAGACAGCACATATGGAATACATTGTTACCATGTATGCACCTAAGGCAGTGCATATGGAATACATTGGGCTGCTGCTCCTGTTTTGAGATCAAATTACATGTTTCACTGGCATACAGTAAGGTGCTTAAAACACAGGCTGGGTAATTTTGCACCTTGGTGTGCACAGTTAGTTTATTATCAGCTGATGCTCTCTTTGTCAGCTTGGAAATTGTTGTGGCAACTTTTCCAATGCACTTGTTGATCTCACTATTAAGTGACAAGTTATCAGAGATTGTAGAGTCTAGGTACATGAACTCATGGACAACCTTCAACTCATAGTCACTTACAATGATTGAAGGCTCACTGCCCACATTTTGCCCCATCACCTGGGTCTTCTTTGAACTGATCATGAGACCAAATTTCATACATCTCTATGCAAAGTGAGTCATGAGCAACTGAAGTTCTTGGCTGTGAGCTACAATAGCTGCATCATCAGTGAACAGGAACTTCTTTAGATGCTTCCTAAGCACCCTGGTCTTTGATCTAAGTCTCAACAGTTTGAAGAGGTTGCTGGCCATTCTGGTTCAGAGAAAGATATCCTCTGTAGCAGTTCCAAAAGCAAATTTTGACAGAAGTGAAAAGAAGACAACAAACAATGTTGGAGGCAATACACATCCCTGCTTTTCCACACTGAAAATCTCAAAACATTCAGATGTGGAGCCATTATACATAATGGCCCTCTTTGTGCCTTCATGGAAGGCCCTGATAATTCTAAGCAGTATTGGAGGACAGCCAATCTTTGCCAGAATTGCAAACAGAACTTTCCTACTGAAGAAGTCAAATGCCTCGGTAAGATCAATGAAGGCAACTTATAGAGGTTTGTTTTGCTCCATGCACTTTTCTTGTAGTTGCCTAATAGAGAAAACCATGTCTACAGTAGACCATCCAGCTCTGAACATACACTAAGACTTGGGGTAAACTCTCTGCAGGAATGTGGAGCCTCTTCAAGACAATGTATGCAAACAACTTCCTCACTGTACAGAGAAGGGAGAGGCAATGATAGCTGTTACAATATATTTTTTTAAATGTTTTTATTAATTTTTCATAAAACATAATCACTACAAAAGTTGTAATTAGAAATGTACATAGATATTTAAAAGTAACAAAAATCCTAATCTTATAAATACAGAAACAAAGAAAATAACTATTCATGAGTGTCCATCAGCCTTCTAGTCATTCCTGTTGTTGCATGTCTAACTCCAGAATACTTTTTTTGGCAAGAGGTAATTTTTTCATTCTCGATCTGATTGTAATAATTTCTAGATGACTTATTCAGTTGCTAAACTTATAAATTGTTTAAATGATGGAATAAATTTATCTTCCAGTTTTGTATGATCACTTTTCTGGAGATGGTCAGTACAGTCCACAACACGTTATATTTCATTCTTTTAATACAATTGGGAATATGGGTATTAAAAATAATCAGTGATTTAGATAAAATAAATATATCTCCAAAACATGCCTGTAAAAAATAATTAATATTATTCCAAAAGGGAACCAAGACAGCACAATCAGTGAACATGTCTTGCCAATCTGCTTTAAGTTCTTTCTTGCAACTCCAACAAAGTTTTTTTTTTCTTGTACATCAATTCAATTTTATGAGGGTTGATGAAGGATCTATGTAAACACCTCCATGTAAACAAATGCCATCTAAGAGATGAAGTAGTATGTTTAGATGATACTAGAAATATTTTTTGTCTTCTTCACTTGGTGGTCTATTATTGATTTGGGTAAAACAGTTCCAATATGTATCATTACGTGGTTTAGTTTCCCTCTTTACCACTTTATACAATTTGGAGAACAGACCATGTCCCAAGGAAATTTGTTGCAATAAAAATATGATACAGTCAATCAATACTGGGACATGATCCCTTAACACTGGTTGCATTGACTTAATTTTCCCTTCTATATATAGTCTACACAATTGTATATCTAACCACGTATCTTTATCCAAATCATATTTATTCCTAATCTAATCCACTGAGCGTAGCTTTTCATCTTTCATTAATTGAAACCAGTACAACAGTTTCTTCTCTTTAAAGGCAACCACTGTTTCTAAATTTGAAGCAGCGACATTACTTTGAGATATGCTATAGGAAACATAAGGAAATCCATACTTTATAAGCCAGATTTCTATATATAACATTTGTAAAAATTTTTAATATACTCAAACAAAGTTAGAATCACTTGTTTGGTGACTTTCCCTATAATGTAATCCTTTAATAACCAAAATAAACTGATGTTTAATATAAGATAATTATTAGTATATCTATTACAGTTAGAATGCATAAAAAGGTTTCCTAAAAATTCTTTCCATTTAGCAGTATAAGTGCTGTTGATCCAAAGACATATTGTTTTTATAACTGATGGTAATGAATATAATTCTGTGGCTGGTAGTCCTATCACCCCTACTTCCCAGTGTCTTATATGATGATTTAACGCAATTCTTGGTTTGTCAGAGAATGAAAGCAATTTCAAAATTAAAGTATTAAAGTTTTTAATGCAGGCTTTCATAGGAGGTAATAATGATTAAATAATATATAGGATTTTTGGCAAGATAATCATTTTGATGATAGCCTTTCTTCCATTGCAAAGACAATTTTATTCCATTTGTCCATTATTTAAAGTGTTAAAGTTTTTAATGCAGGCTTTCATAGGAGGTAATAATGATTAAATAATATATAGGATTTTTGGCAAGATAATCATTTTGATGATAGCCTTTCTTCCATTGCAAAGACAATTTTATTCCATTTGTCCATTATATTCTTTATTCTATTAAAAAAAATACCATAATTATAATTTACTATATCTTTAGTTTTATCCATTATGGTCATTCCAAAATAATTAATTTTCTTTTCTTTAACAATATATTTAAGGAACTTATTTGGGATTTTATTCTTATTTGTTTTATGGTAAAATTTTTGTTTTGTTTTCATTAAATTTTAAACCAGATTTTCTTTGAAATAGTTCCATTGCTAAAAAGTTGCAGATATAGATTTATTATTATCACTCAATGTCAATAAGATGTCATCTGCAAACAACTGAATTGTAGAACTTGAAGTCTCTGTTATTTTAATACCTTTTATATCTGTATTTGATCTAATAAAATTAGCAAATGGTTCCATAACTATGGTAAAAAGCAGAGGTGAAAGAGGACATCCTTGTTTAGTTCTTTTCAATACTTGTATAGAATCAGATGTGAAAGCACCTATTTTGACATATGCAAAGCAATCTGTATAGAGAAGATTAATAAGATGTGCAAAGTTAAAAGAAAACATGGATTATTCTAGAACTAGCAAAGGATATTTCTAGTTGACTGAGCCAAAAGCATTATTTATATTAAGACTCATTAATGTTAAGTTCTCATTTATGTTATTTGCATAGTCAATTATTGTAATTACTTTTTTAATATCATCATAGGTGTTTCTATTTAAAATAAACCCAGTCTGATCCTCATCAGTCATAGAATGTAGAATATGTTTTAGTTTATCAGCATGAATTGTCATGAATAAATTTAGAAGTGAAATCGGTCTGTATGAAGAGCATTGAGTAAGATCCTTGTTGGTTTTTAAAACTGGAGAGATAAGGGTATATTCCCATGAAGGAGGAACTTTATTTAAGTCCTTAACTATAGAAAAAAACTTATGTAATAAGTGTAGGGTTTCTTTAGGTAACAGCTTACAAAGTTCAGATATACTTCCATTATAACCTGGTGCTTTATTAGACGTATTAGTCAATTAATTTTATTTGGTCATTTGATAGTCTAGTTGATTGTTTCCTCTGGATCTATTAGGTACATTATTTTAATTAATTTCATGGTAGTAATCTTTGAATTCTTTTAGAATATTTTCTATTTCTATTACTTTTCTTTCTATGTCCATAGATTTCTTTTATCTGACTGGATTTACTGAGTAATTTTGCTTTGGTGGCTAGATTGTGCATAGACTTTGGACTGATAGAGAAGTTAATTATCATCATAAACTTCTCAGAATCGATTTTGGTTTTATGATTTAAAATTTGCAATTGAGCTTATTGAGCTCTTCTATGTTATTTTTATTATTCTGGTTTTCTAACTTCAGCTTATCATGTTTTGCCTCTATTTCATGTAATTCTTTGTACCATTGTTTTTTTATTTGAAAGCCAATTAGTGATTCTACCAAACAGATATGCTTTTAGAGCATCTCATATATAGATTTCTGAAGTATCTATCTGACTATATGAGTATCTATAGTATTCTGAAGCATTAAACTATGACAAACATATATCACTATCCAAAAGAAAGGTCCACATTAAACCTAGTTCATTATATAGATCCAAAACATTTCTCACCCCTACCACTAGATAATCTATTGCCAAAGCATACCTACTATGTACCTAAATGTATGCCACCTCTATTTTCACCAATCTTAAGAAATCTGACCTTAACAAACTAGAAGCTTGGTATCACAAAATTGCAAAATTTTCAACCAACCTCCCCAAACATTGCACACCACTCCACTGCCTTAAAACTGTTAAAATGGCTTCAACTACCAAACCTACTAGCATTCAACCAACTTGCAATTGCCCACATCATTATACACCAACCCGATAACTGACCTTCCAGCAAAAACTTAATGCAACCATACTCCACCTACCTTACCCTTCGCTCATCCGGCAAACTGCTAGTAAAAGTTACAAAAGCCAATAACAACTTTGGTGGCTCCCTCTTTTCTAACCAAATAGCAAAATCCTGGAACTCCATATCTCAGGACATAAACAGCACTACCTCTACCACCACTTTTAAACTGTTGCTCAAGGAACGCCTATACAACAATCGGCAATGCTCCTGTACTACCACGGGATGATTTTGTCATACCCCATCTTGCCCACTTCTCTCATCAGTGCATACAAGCAACTTCCTCTGTGACTCCACCAAAATCCTAATCTAATGTCTTACTACTCCTAACTACATGTCTGGCTGATGGGACCGTGGAATGTATTTCTTCCTTTCTTGAGCCTAACATTTTTGAAATCATACATAATTGTACCACATATAAACGTACTGTTATTATTAATAGTCAATTTCACTATTAATCCACCGAAGCAAATAACTTATGATGCTATTTCTAACCTATGCATAATCAAGTACAATATTTTGCTCTTTATTGTTTCCCTTTTAAATTGTATGTATAACTACGCATGAAACTTATTATGCTTATGTAAGGTTTATACTGTCAGAATCTATTACATTTTCATTTTTTTCTTTTTTGGAGCTTTTCTCCTCAGGCCTATGCTGAAAATGGGCTACTAGCGTAGTCAGACCTCCCCGGTAAACAAATGTAAAATAAAAATAAAAAAATAAATAAGTATCCACCGTATTGTTAATTTCTATAAAGGAGGAAATTTCTTTAACAAAATAGTCTTTAAACCTTGTAAACCTGTTACATATGCTAATATTCTTTTTATTTTAACATTATTATTAGAGTTCAAAGACAATTAAAAACTGATTGAATTATGATCTGAAAATGGGCAAGTTACAGTCTTAACTTTACCCAGCTTATCTACTAGTTCATTAGAGATATAAACGCTATCTATTCTGGATTGTGTTCCATGCCTATGATAATTATGCATAAAGATTAATGAATTTGGCTCTGAAAATTCTTTTATATCTCTAAGATGAAATAATTCAGTAAATTTCATTAATATTTTTGCAGAGGGCTTAATTTTCCTTTTACTGTTTGTAGCAGTATCACCTAGTGAGAATATACAGTTAAAGTCTCCTGCCAAAATGATAGTGCCTTTTGAATACTGAATTACTTGCTCTAAATGTTTATCTGATGTCTTGACTCCTATTCCTGGAATTCAGTACACATTAACACAAGTTAATATCCTCTTATTGTATTTTATAGTAGCAGTACAAAACATACCTTTATCATCTTGATATGTTCCCAAACTTCAGGTATAGGTAAACAATTCTTCCATAAAATAGCTACTCCCCTTTTTTCTGATTATTTTGTGAACTAGATAGTATAGTGTATCTCTTAGTGTTAAGTCTGTTCATATCTTCTGATAATAAGTCTGTTTCCTGTAGAAAGATAACTGGAGAATTAAGCAGTTTTAGATATCTATTTAAGTTACCTCTCTTGCTTCTACTGTTTAATCCATTAACATTTATAGTAATACAGTTAATAAATATCATTTGCCCCATTGATAAGACGTATATACTTATTTCTCATAGGTAATGTTGCTCTGTTTATAAAGAACTGCTTATTAATGCTCGTACAAATAGTAAATTCTGAGAGTAGATCTAGGAACAAAATCATTACATTTGTGGACAGTCATAAAAAGGCAATAAGTAAGATTGTCATAAAACAATTACTTCTAAAAATGCTCATACCCCACATGGAGACTAACACTCCATGCTTGAATAGTCTAACCATCCTAACAAACCAACTCATCCAATATTCTGACAAAGAGTGAGAAGAAAGATACCCCTAAACCACTCTACTCCAATTATATATAACTCTAATAATAATTATCTAAAAGTATAGTTGTATCTTATAAGTCTTTATTAATATAAATAAGTAGAACAGTTGTTTCATTTTTAGACCTATTTATTAAGAAAAAAAAATGTTTCCTAACTGTATATATCAAATAAATTATTAAAGAGCAACACAGACTGTGATTTACTATTACAAAGATAAATAACCAGCATTTTTAGTTCTTTGGAGCCTTCATGTCTTTTACCAGTATGCTCTATACTTGTATATTTTTCCATAAAAATAAAACTTAAAATATTCTATCTGCATTCATTTTTCCAGGTGTATGTTTAACAATCCACCTGTTGGAGGTTCCCTAAGCCCCACATATCCACTGAAGCAAGTAGACTGTGGTGAGGCAAGACCTATTTTGCTGGCAGCTGCCCAGCTTAAAGTGGGTGGTAGCTGCTCAATGAGATCAAAGGATATCTCCCACCATCAGAAGCAACTACTGGTGCCTCACTCCATGCCAGTTCAGTGCTGTGGCTTATTACCAGTAACTGATGCTTCTTGTGCTGTGTCACCACTCACAGAGCGAAGCTGGAGTGTCCTCTTGAGGGTGCAGGCCTGGGAAAGTGAATTTGAGGAAACAGCGGATGCCCAGCAGCATGTTCCCTTTTCTATGTCACCGATATAATCCAAGGGGAAAGGAAAGGCCAGTACAGCTTTGCATCAGTGTCATCACAAGAGCTGCCAGAGTGAGTTTGAGTACAAGCCTCTAACTCAAAAACCAGAAACCTGGCAAAGTCACAATACAAAAAAAAAAAGGAGAGAAAAGTTGTCTGAAGATTTTTTTTTTTTGTATTACAACCTCAGACTTCCTTTGGGTTTCAATCCAGACCTTTCCTCAGAGTTTACTCCTGAAGCCTTCACCATGACTGGGTATTACTGCAAGGCATCGGGGTTTAAATCAGAGTTTGCCTTCTCCTAGGTGGGTTGCTTTTCCAGGCTGATGAGCCTCACCTGCCTGAAGCAATTGGTTTTAAGGTGCCAGTCACCCACCTTTGCCCCTTCTCTTGTCAGTACAAATGGTTTTGCTGGACTTAGAAACTAAGCCACACATGAAGGCCAGGAGCTGGACTTGGGTTATCAGAGGCTATTAGAGATGCATGCCATGAGAGAATTTAATAGGTAGCTGAAGCTTATCCCCACTACCACCCTGGGTATGACCTGTAATACATAATGAATGGATATCTGTTGCATTTGTTATTGGATGTACTTGTCAGTTCTGCAATCCTTGAATAAGCCTGAAAAAATATCCTTTTTTTGATCGGTACTCTACCCCATGTAACAAATTCAAATGAAAAACATAAAAATGTATATGTTACAATATTGTTTATCCTGTGCACTAAATGAATATCTTTGTGTCTATGTCATGATAATGTATTTATCCTGTGCACTAAATGAACATCTGTGTGCATACATCATGATAGTGTGTTTATCCTGTGTACTAAATGAATATCTTTGTGTATATGTCATAATAGTTTGTTTATCCTGTGCACTAATTGAATATCTTTAAGTATATGTCATAATAATGTGTTTATCCTGTCCACTAAACGAATATCTATGTGCATATGTCATGATAGTGTGTTTATCCTGAGCACTAAATGAACATGTGTGTATGTCATGACAGTGTGTTTATCCTGTGAATAAATTAATATCTCTGTGCATATGCCATGATAGTGTGTTCATCCTGTAACTAAATGAATATCTGCGTATATGTCATGATTGTGTGTTTATCCTGTGCATTAAATGAATATCTTTGTGTATACATCACGATAGTATGTTTATCCTGTGTACTAAATGAATATGTCCGTGTATATGTCATGATAGTGTGTTTATCCTGTACACTAAATGAACATCTTTGTGTATACATCATGGTAGTGTGTTCATCCTGTGCACTAAATGAACATCTGTGTGTATGTCATGGTAGTGTGTTTATCCTGTGAATAAATGAATATCTCTGTGCATATGTCATAATAGTGTGCTTATCCTATGACTAAATGAATATCTCTGTGTCATGATAGTGTGTTTATCCTGTGACTAAATTAATATCTCTGTGTATATGTCATGATTGTGTGTTTATCCTGTGACTAAATGAATATCTCTGTGTCATGATAGTATGTGTATCCTGTGACTAAATGAATATCTCTGTGTATATGTCATGATTGTGTGTTTATCCTGTGCACTAAATGAATATCTTTGTGTATACGTCATGATAGTGTGTTCATCCTGTGCACTAAATGAATATCTTTGTGTATACGTCATGATAGTGTGTTTATCCTGTGCACTAAATGAATATATTTGTGTATATGTCATGATAGTGTGTTTATCCTGTGCACTAACTGAATATCTTTGTGTATAAGTCATGATAGTGTGTTTCTCCTGTGTACTAAATGAATATCTTTGTGTATACGTCATAATAGTGTGTTCATCCTGTGCACTAAATGAATATCTTTGTGTATATGTCATGATAGTGTGTTTATCCTGTGCACTAAATGAACATCTGTGTGTATGTCATGATAGTGTGTTTATCCTGTGAATAAATGAATATCTCTGTGCATATGTCATAATAGTGTGCTTATCTTGTGACTAAATGAATATCTCTGTGTCACGATAGTGTGTTTATCCTGTGGCTAAATTAATATCTCTGCGTATATGTCATGATTGTGTGTTTATCCTGTGACTAAATGGATATCTCTGTGTCACAATAGTGTGGTTATCCTGTGACTAAATGAATATCTCTGTGTATATGTCATGATTGTGTGTTTATCCTGTGCAGTAAATGAATATCTTTGTGTAAACGTCATGATAGTGTGTTCATCCTGTGCACTAACTGAATATCTTTGTGTATATGTCATGATAGTGTGTTTATCCTGTGCACTAAATGAATATCTTTGTGTATATGTCATGATAGTGTGTTTATCCTGTGCACTAACTGAATATCTTTGTGTATATGTCATGATAGTGTGTTTATCCTGTGCACTAAATGAATATCTTTGTGCATACATCATGATAGTGTGTTCACCTGTGCATTAAATGAACATCTTTGTGTACACATCATGATAGTGTGTTCATCCTGTGCACTAAATGAATATCTTTGTGTATATAGGTTCATAGGTAGGTACTAGGCTATTGGCCCTAGGGCCTATACAAGCCTAGCCAAAAAGGTACCCTGGCTTTCGCCACCCAAGAAAATTATTTTCCTGTGCCCCTGTCAAGCAGAACCACAGAAGTGACCCCTGGGGTGAATTTCCTATTACCCATCCAATCATCAAGATTTTTCTTGAAGAGTGTTAATGAGGAGCTCTGTTTGACATAGATAGGTAGTCTGTTCCAGAGTAAGGGAAGTCTCTGGGACAGGAATCTATCCCTCCAGCATGTTCTGTTTATTGTGGTGACAAGGTTTAGGTCCCTAGAGCATGTAGCTCAGAGGGATTGGAATTTCTTTAAGTAGAGCATGTCCAACAGCTCTCGGTTTGACATAGCTTTGTATGTTAGGCAGAGATTGCCTCTGAGTAGGCGATATGCGATGGAGCAAAGCTGGAGTTTTTTGTGATGGTCTGTGTAAGGCATCTGTTTGAGGCCAGTAATCCTCTTTGCGAGGTATTTTTGCAGCCTTTCCAGTTGTTGTAGATGTCTTGTGAGGTACATACTAAAAGGGGCATTGTACTCTATAATGGGTCTAATGAGTGATGAGCAGAGGGGAGCAATGACCTCTTTTTTTCTGGATGAGAAACCTTTTGTGATGAGGTGTGCCATGTAGAAGGATTTCCTGACCACTATGGCGATGTGATTATCAAAGGAGAGACTACTGTCCACCTGTGTCCCAAGGTCCCTTATCACATTTTTGGTGTTAAGTAGACTACCGCCTATGTGGTAGTTCATGGGTACAGAGTTTTTCCAAAGGGGATGACAATGCACTTTTTGGCATTGAGCTTGAGACCATGTCATTGACACCAGGCATCTGTCTCAGTGAGGCCCTTTTGTAGGATGTCCACATGGTTAGGAGTTTCGATTATGGCTCCTAGTTTGCAGCTTTCTGTGAATTTAGTTAGCCAAAGACCTTCTGTGTTAGCCTGTACTTCAGAGAAGTAGATACCAAACAGCAGAGGACTCAGGACTGCACCATGTGGTACTCCACTTGTCACTGGTCTGAAGTCTGATTTGGAGTCTGCTACTTTCACGGTGTGGGTTCTGTCAGTAAGCCAGTTGGCAACACATCTTGTGACATAGGGATTTATACCTAGTTTATTGAGTTTATCTATAATTCCAGAGTGGGGGATGGTGTTGAGCGCCTTGGCGAGATCTAGCTAGGCTGTGTGAACCACCTTACCCTCATCTATGGCTTTGGTGACTACTTCAAAGAAGTCTATCAGGTTTAGGAGACATGATCTGCCTTTTACAAACCCAAACTGTGTGGGGTCCAGAGTTTGGAGATCTCCAATGTCTTTGTTTATGAGTTCCATGATGATACGTTCCATGGCCTTGCAGACGAGGCTCGTCAGGCTAATGGGGCAGTACTTCCTGGGTTCTGTTCTGGCCCCCCTTTGTGGAGTGGGATTACTGTCGTGGTGTGCCATTCAATGGGCACAAAGCCTGAGGTGAGGCTATGATTGAACATGTTACTTAGGTGGGGTGCCAGTTCATTCTGTAGTTCATGTAGAATGCAGCCTGGGATGTTGTCATTGTCAGGTCCCATGGATGCTGTGCTCTTGGCTTTGGAGAGTGAGGTTTTTACCTGTGCAACCATGATTACAGGAACTTTACATTCTTCTAGTATAAAGATGGGCCCTTTAGGGGGTGAGAGGCGGTAAAGTTGGCACTTAACCTATCTGCCAGGTTGTTGGCAATATCAGTTGGTTCTGTATATTTAGTGTCATTGTGCTGTAACTCAGAGCAGATCTGAGTGATGCCATTGAGATTTTTGACATAGCTATAGAATGATTTGTGGTTGTCTTTAGAATCAGTGGCAATTTTGTTTTCATAACTAGCTTTGGAGGATTTTATGAATGATCTCAGCTTCTTACTGAGGCTGACCAAGGAGTTCCTCCAATTGTGGGATTTTACTCTTTTTTTGCAACAGTTTCTTTCTTCTGTTGTAGAGTTTGTTTATGGCAGAAGACCACCAGATTGGCTTCCTTTTTTGGAGGATAGCATCTTGGTTCTGTTAGGGATAGCACGATCCATGCACTCGTGTAAGTGCTTATAAAGTTCATTTATGTAGGATTCAGCAGTCGTACCTCTATTGTCCATCTACATGGGTGTCGTGAAGTTTGCCACTTCTGTCTTAAGGAGCATGAAGTTGGCTTTGGAGAATTTTTTTTACGGTTGTTTTCCTAATGGGGGGTGGGAGTGGGATGTGGATGTCTAGGGTGATTAGCTTGTGGTCGGATCTGACCAACGAGGAGCTGACCTCTGGTGTGGAACACCGGTCACCCATGTTGGTGATGACCAGGTCTAGGATATTGCTGCCCCTGGTGGGGGTGTGGATAAGTTGATCCAAGGCATTGGAATTGATGATTTCCAGAAAACATTGAGCAAAAGAGTTGGTACATGAGTAGTTTTCCCAGTTAATGGTAGGGTAGTTGAAATCACCCATTATTAGAGTGTTGGGTTGTACCTTAATATTTTCCAGTGTATCAAGAAAATAGGAGTGGGAATCCTGGGGCATGGTAGGGGGTCTGTAGCAAGCTACAATCTGGATTGCAGTTTTGCCCAGAGTTAGTTGAACTTGGATAATCTCAGATGCATTATGCTGAGCAACTAGCTTGGAGGTGTGGATATCCTTAATGAATATGGACATGCCTCCACCTTTAATGTTTTGGTCCGGGTTTGGTGACCGAAAAGTGTGGTATGAATTATAGCCTGGTAATGCAGGGGTGCTCTCTGGAGCTTTTAACCAGGTCTCTGTCACTGCACAGATGTCAATGTTCTCCATTTTAAGGAGTGCCTCAAGTGAGTGCA
Organism: Protopterus annectens; assembly: GCF_019279795.1. Taxonomy (NCBI): domain Eukaryota; kingdom Metazoa; phylum Chordata; order Ceratodontiformes; family Protopteridae; genus Protopterus; species Protopterus annectens. The sequence continues at coordinate 1,203,553,037 of NC_056737.1, forward strand.
TTTTGAGGTTTAGACTTCTAGCATTGAGTAGCATTACCCTCAGATTTTGCTTGCTTGTACCTGTTACAATGGTGAATTTGTCATTTGAACCTTGTCTAAAAAAGGCACTATAGGGGTGGCAAGAGCCTTTGCCAGTATCCGGAATCCCAACGGCAACAGGTGCAGGCCATCTCTGGCAAAGCAGCCTGGTCTGTCGATCATGTCATCCCAGGCAGACAGATACTGGATTCCCTTAGAATGACACCAGAAGCTTAGCCATTTGTTAAAGTCAATCATTCTGTCCTTGTACTGCGGTGTCATTCTGGGTGATGGCAGGATGCTACTCAGGGCTAGGGTCATACCGGCCTGGGCTACAAGATTGGAGAGCTCCTCCTTTTCTCTTTTCATGTAGTCCAGGTCATTCACACCAACATGGACAATGACAAAGTCATATTTGTACTTGTTGTGGAGTGACCTGAGTGCATGTGTTATGTGGTGGATCCTGGCACCTGACAGGCAGCTGACAGTAACTTTTTCCTTGTTTAGCCTGGTAAGTGGAACATCAGTGTGCCTGACTATAGAGTCACCTATGACTAGAGTGTTGGGTACGTTATGCCTTATGGGCTGTAGTTAAGTGGCACACTGAGTATGTGGGCTATGTGTCATTTGGGTTGTGTTGGGGGGGTGAAGGTTGCTTGCATTTTTGCTTTGGAGGTCTCTGTTGTTTGGGCAGATTTGTACTGAGAGCCTCCACGAATGTAGGTGTGTGTTTTGTGCTTCTGTGTGTGTGTTTTGGTGGTGTAGGTTTTGAGGGACTATGTGATGAGTGTGGTGCGGTGCAAGTGTTTACCTTCTCCTCTTGACTGTCTAGGCCAGTCTTTGGTGAAGAGAGCTTTGCTTCCAGTTTGGCTATATAAGTGCATCTCTCACAGGTCGTAGTGTTGGGTGGTAGGAGGAGAGGGCTGTCTGTGTACATGAGGCAATTGCTGCATTGTCCCAGGATGCCCAGATTCATCAGGGAGACAGGAGAAAACACCGGGAGCTGACCTTTAGACATGTCTTAATAGGTGCTTATTTATTAAGTACTAAAAACTGTTTTCCTCTAGACAAGTGAGGAAAGTTGAGTGCTGTAGTAATTTGTAACTTATTTAGTGCTTACAATGAGTTCTGAACAAGTGCTGAGATCAAAGAAACAGATGAGTGCTAAAACTAAAAAGCTGGCTAGTTGCAAAGGAAATTTTGAAGAACAGACTTTATGGCGCCAGGAATAGTTTAACCCCAGTTAAGTGGGGGGGGGGCTTAGGAGCTCACAAACAGTCCTGGACACAGGAAATCTGTATCTGACCTGCCACAGGAAAGAGGGGAAGCAAGCTTAGAATTTTTTTCCCAGTAAAGTGGAAATGGAGAAAGCTGGAACAGAAGTTAATTCAACGTTAAGAATCTGAGTGGGTTGCCCTTCACAAATGATCTCTATTAGATTGAGTGAACTAATGACACTAGACTGGGAGGAGTGTCAAAGATCTAATATACAGTATGGGCAGGCAACTGCAAAGTCACCAAGTATAAGAACACACAACACTAGGGACAGTGGGTTGGAAAATTTACAGTTCCTAGCTGTAGCCACTAAATGAAAGTTTTAAACAGATCAAGGAGCAGACTCGAGAATGCTTTTAACTGTAAACAGACAAAAATGCACAGAAAAGCTCAGATAGAGCACTCACAAACAAAAAATACAACTCTCAGTATGAAAAAGCAGTTTACAGTTAAGTAATGTTAAAACAGTATAAAACAGTAAATGAATGCAGTGAAACAATAAAAGAAGGTTTATAACAGTGCAAACATGTAGTAGATCAACTGTATAGCACAATTATAAGTGTTTAAGAAGTGCAGTTCAGTGAAATAAGTGTAAGAAATAACTTATCCTGCTCTTGGAATCTTAAGGAATTTCCACTTATGCAATGCAATCCAGAGCCTGACAATACAAGCAGAACCTTTATAAGACACAGGGTTTATATAGCAGTAAGAATGGAAGAGTTGGAAGATCAGATTACTACTCACCCCCTGCTATTACCCAATCACTTGTACTACAGAAGGTCAGGAGGCCTTGTTACTCTCAATATTAATGAAGACAATCAGCAGAAAATGGCTGCCAGAAACACAGGAAACTCAAACAAAACTGCCAGCCTAGACAACAGGCCTCTATCAAGATTATGCCACCTGAGCAGGACACAGAAACCTCACTTTAAAAGCATAGAAAGAACACCCACAAAGAGAAAATACAAGTCTCAGTATGAAAAAGCAGTTTATAATTTAGTAATTTAAATAAAAAATGCAATTATAGTAATGCACACTATTACAGTTCCTAGCTGTAGCCAATAAATTAAAGTTTTAAACAGATCAAGGAGCAGACTCAAGAATGCTTTTAACTGTAACAGATAAAAGTGCACAGAAAAGCTCGGATAGAGCACTCACAAACAGTAAATACAACTCTCAGTATGAAAAAGCAGTTTACAGTTAAGTAATGTTAAAACAGTATAAAACAGTACATAAATGCAGTGAAACAATAAAAAAGCTTAAAAACCTCAGCATTGGCCGGCTAAGAACTTGCTGTATTCAACTGGACGTATAAGAGAATTTAAGTACCCTTACCAGCTCTTTTTTTTTAAAAAAAAATACAGTATTTAAATTGATTTTAACTGTGTGGAAGGAATATTAACTGAACTGGAAGTTAGTCAGTGTTTGCTGAATTTTGTTATTTGCTAGTAATTACAGGTGTGGGGGTAGTCACATTCTTTGATTTCCTGTCCTTGCCTATTTAAGTGGTACAGTGTGAAATATTTTCTGCTTAAAAACCTCAGCTTTGGCCGGCTAAGAACTTGCTGTATTCAACTGGACGTATAAGAGAATTTAAGTACCTTTATCTGCTCTTTTTTTTTCCAAAAATACAGTATTTAAATTGATTTTAACTGTGTGGAAGGAATATTAACTGAACTGGAAGTTAGTCAGTATTTGCTGAATTTTGTTATTTGCTAGTAATTACAGGTGTGGGGGTAGTCACATTCTTTGATTTCCTGTCCTTGCCTATTTAAGTGGTACAGTGTGAAATATTTTCTGCTTAAAAACCTCATCTTTGGCCGGCTAAGAACTTGCTGCATTCAACTGGACGTATAAGAGAATTTAAGTACCTTTATCTGCTCTTTTTTCTAAAAAATACAGTATTTAAATTGATTTTAACTGTGTGGAAGGAATATTAACTGAACTGGAAGTTAGTCAGTGTTTGCTGAATTTTGTTATTTGCTAGTAATTACAGGTGTGGGGGTAGTCACATTCTTTGATTTCCTGTCCTTGCCTATTTAAGTGGTACAGTGTGAAATATTTTCTGCTTAAAAACCTCAGCTGCCCGCCCCTCTTGTAAATTTGTGTTTGGATACTCCTACTGTATTTTTTTGAAAAAAAAGAGCAGATAAAGGTACTTACTCCTTCTGGGCCCATCTCATTTGCTCACTCAACTGAGTGCAGTGAGATCATATTCTGATTTCAGGCACTCCTACTGTGTACAAAGAGAGCATCTGGGAAACAGAAAAAAAAAAAAAAGCTTGTTTCCTGCCTTTCCTGTTAAGTGGTATAGACTATTTGTAGGCTTCTGAGCCCCCAAGCCCTTCTGTGTTGGAGGGAAGCCTTCTAGCTTAGTTTTTTTTTTCTTTTAACTAGCCAGTTTTCTAGTTTCAGCACTCAAATCTGTTTCTTTGATCTCAGCACTTGTTCAGAAAAAAAAAAATTCATCTGCTTTTACTGTACTTGTGTTTCTACCTATTTTTTTTTACTTTTGCATCATCTTAAAAGTACTCAGTTGTATTTATTACTGCTTGGTGTAACTCATTCTAAGCCTTTTGGTTTAAACACTTGGGCTTCGGACCAGTTGTTTTGCACTGAGAGGGTTTGTGGTCTGCACTGTAGTGGCAGAACAGGTAGCTTAAATCCTTCTAGGTTGGGAACTGCTGATTGAGGGCTCAGTGTCTGTTATTCTAAAAGTGTAGTAATTCTGGTTTAAGCACTTGGGCTTTCAGGCCAGTTATTTTACATTAAGAGGATTTGTGGTCTGCACTCTTGTGGGAGGAGAGGCTGGACTCTGCCCTTCTGAGCTGGGAATTTTTGGTTGAAGGCTTATAGTGCATGCATATCTGAACTGCTTCTTACTGAAGTTGGTGCGCCTTGTTTGCTGTGGCATAGGCTGGATTTGGGCCTGCTGGATCTAGCTTTGTTTGTGTAACTTGAGCACTAATCCAGGCATTCTCTAAAGTATTCAATTGTATTTATTACTGCTTGGTAGTAACTTGATTAAAGTGTAGCTATCATTCTAAGTCTTTTGGATTAAGCACTTGGGCTTCAGACCAGTTGTTTTACATTAGGAAGGTTTGTGGCATGCACTGTGGTGGCAGGACAGGTAGCTTTCATCCTTCTAAGTTGGGAACTGCTGATTGAGAGCCCAGTGTCTGTTATTCTTAAAGTGTATTAGTTCTGGTTTAAGCACTTGGGCTTCAGGCCAGTTATTTTACATTAAGAAGGTTTGTGGTCTGCACTCTTGTGGGAGAAGAGGCTGGACTCTGCCCTTCTGAGCTGGGAATTTCTGGTTAAAGGTTTATAGTGCCTGAATATTTGAACTGTATCTTACTGAAATTGGTACACCTTGTTTGCTGTAGCATAGACTAGATCCAGGCCTGCTGAATCTAGCTTTGTTTATATGCTTGTTGTTTGTTTGCTTGTTATTTCCCTGGAACGCTAATTCCACCTAATACGCGGCTTCTCAGCACTTCTGTGGAGCACTAGTAATATCTGCATTGCTTACTGTACTTATTTCCTTGTTTCCCTTGAAAGAAAGTTACTGTTTGTCATTTTTGCATTTAAGTTACCTGTAACACATTGCACTTAAGTTACCTGGCACTTGCTCACTAAAGCAATTATATAAATCAGCACTAAAAATTAAAAGCACTACACCCTCACTCCCCACTGGCCCTGGTTTTCAATTATTAAGGAATTCCCAGTATTATTCTAGCATGTCCAAAGGTCAGTTGTCAATCTCCTCTCTGGTCCAGCTGGTGAATCTGGGAATCTTGAGGCAATGTTACAACTGCCTCATGTACACAGACAACCCTCTCCTCCTCCCAAGAAATTCCAACACATGTGAGAGATGCAACCATATAGCCAAACTGAAGGCTAAGCTCTCTCAACTCAGTACTGGCATAACCAGTCAGGAGGAGAAGAAACCACACTCACTACAATTCCAGTCTCACATAGACCTACCACGGCAGCAAACCAAACACATAATCACACAAAAACATACTCGGAGGCTCTAAATAAAGATCTGCTGAAGCAGCAGAGACCTCCAAAGCAGACACCCAAGCAGCCGCTACCCCAAAACAAAACACGTGCAACACATATCTCACAAAGCCAGTGTGCCGAACAGTCACAGCCCTTAAGACTAAACAACACACCTGATACACTTGTAATAGGTGACTCTATTGTCAAGCACACTGACGTCCTGCTCACCAGGCTGAACAAGGAGAGGGTCACGGTGAGCAGCCTGTCGGGCGCTAGGATCCGCCACATAACACAAGCACTCAGGTCACTCCAAGGCAAGTACAAATATGACTCAGTCATTGTCCATGCTGGTGTGAATGACCTGAGATGTACCTCCCTGGACTACGTGAAAAGAGACATAAAGGAGCTTTCTGAGCATGTAGCCCAGGCCGGTATGACCCAGACCTTGAGTAGCATCTTACCCTCACCAAGAATGATGCCACAATATGAAGACAAGATGATCAATTTCAACAATTGGCTTAAGTACTGGTGTCATTCAAAGGGGATCCAATGCCTGTCAGCTTGGGATGATATGCTCGGCAAGCCACGATGCTTCACTAGGGATGGCTCTCACCTGTCACCCCTGGGCTTTCGGATATTGGCAAAGGCTCTTGCTACCCCCATAGTGCCTTTTTTAGGCAAGGCTCAAAAGACAAACCCACCTCCATAGATATCATAAGGGATAAGAAACTAAGAGTAATGCTACTCAACGCCAGAAGTCTAAACCTCAAGATGCACGCACTTGAATCTCTCCTTAGCATGGAGAACATCGATATCTGTGCAGTAACAGAAACCTGGTTCAGGGCTCCGGAGAGCACCCCAGTACTACCAGGTTATACCTCATACCATGCTTTTCAGCCCCAAAACTTGGACCGAACCACAAAAGGAGGGGGAGTATCGATATTCATCAAAGATACCCACACCTCCAGGTTGGTGGCAAAGCATGAAGCATCAGAGACTATCCATGTGCAACTAACAGTGGGTAAAACTGCCTTCCAGTTTATAGCCTGCTACAGACCACCCTCCCAAACCCAGGAACCCCACTCAGCCTTCCTGAGAACACTGGAAAATATGAAGGTCTCTCCAAACACCATTATATTGGGCGACTTCAACTACCCAAACATAGACTGGGAGCATTACTCTAGCTCCAACACCCTAGCCCAAAGTTTCCTAGAATTTATAAACTCAAATGCTATGGAACAACTTGTTACCACTCCCACAAGAAGGGGAAACATACTGGACCTGATCATCACCAACATGGGGACTCTATGCTCCAGACCAGAAGTGTATCCCTCACTGGTAAGATCAGATCATAAACTAATCTCACTGGATATTCACATCCAGACCCCACCCCCTGCCCAGAAAACCACAGTGAAAAACTTCTCTAAAGCAAATTTCACACTCCTCAAAATTGAGGTGGAATCCTTCAAAGTCCCCGGGCCTGTGGAAAATACGGCCCAGACCACAGAATCCTTTATAAACGCATTCTATGAACACCTTCAGGAATGCATGTATCATGCGATCCCAAATAAAACCAAGACCCAATCCTCCAAAGGCAGACATCCTGTCTGGTGGACCCCAGCCATAAACAAACTATACAATAGAAGGAGGAAGCTACTAAATAATAGAGCAAAATCCCAAAAAGGGAAGGCATCACTGATCAGTATTAGCAAAAAACTACGGGCACACATAAAATTGTCTAAGGCCAGCTTCGAGAGAAAAATTGCACAGGACACTAAGGATAATCACAAGGCTTTCTTTAGTTATGTTAGGAACCTGGGTGGTAATTCCCAGATATGCTCAGAATTAGTCCAAAATGATAGTGTTATCCTGTGCACTAAATGAATATCTTTATGTATATGTCATGATAGTGTGTTTAGCCTGTGCACTAAATGAATATCTGTATATGTGTGTTTATCATGTGCACTAAATGAATATCTGTGTGCCTATGTCATGACAGTGTATTTATCATGTGCACTAAATGAACATCTGTGTGTATACATCATGATAGTGTGTTCATCCTGTGACTAAATGAATATCTTTGATGAATCTGAAGAGCTCTGGTAGCATTTTAAACTTTCTCTATTGAAAAAAAAATAAAACAAACCTCAAGAACCAAAATGCATTATGCCACTTTAATATTCTCAGAATTATCTTAATATTGTTTGCTACATATATATATATATATATATATATATATATATATATATATATATATATATATATATATATATATATATATATATATATATATATTTAATTTGATAGTATATACTTTTGTATATGAGAGAAAGTATAAGTTCTTGAAGTCTCACATTTAACAGGCAGCAGATGAAAATGAATTCAGGACAGACACAGCAGCCCACTGAAATTGTGCAAGTTACTGGCTGAAAATAATTTTCCTACATTTTCATTTGGTTATAGTCTCTGACAAGGAAAAAACAAAGAAGACTGAATTACTACCGGGCTTTACACTGTATAAAAATGAAACTGGAAAACCATATGCAGCAAGGATGTCAATTTTTGGATCAAGATCCCCAGGTATAATTAAGAAAATATATTTATTGTGATATGAATAGTGGAACAAAGTATTCATATTTCCCCTAAAGTCTGCCACTGTTTATTCTTGAAATAATGTATTAATAGTTGTTTATCTTATAAAAGTTGAGACATGACTCTAACTTTGCTTAGTATGAAAACTGCACAGTAAATTTCAAGAGTGAGATATGATCTTAGATTGCATGGACCTTTGCTCGGCTGTCTTACTGTTCTGGCATACCTCCTGGCAGTATTTCTGTTAATTTTATTAGGTAGTTGAAGTCGATGACAGGAAATCATTAGTTTCCAAAGGGAAGACTGAAGATGAAAAAATGAGCAGCAATCGATTCTCAGCTAGTTTCAATGTCATCAATTCTATGATGGGATCTGGAATTATTGGTAACAGAACATTAATATATATATATATATATATGCTTTACATTTGAATACAATATGTTGTGGTAGAATGAATGAATTTATTCTTAGCAGTTAATGGTATTACTGTTATAAGGACTGTTTCATTCATCAACAGGCATTTAATGATTAAATGACATCTGAATTCTGACAGTGTAGGTTTAACTGTTGTAGTATTCCTTGTAATTCTTGTATAACATCTAGAACGGTTGATGCATAGCAGTGAAAACTTAACCCGTGGCATTAATGGAGAATTCTAGAACAGTGTGTGGAGGTCTCTAATACATGGTCCACTTCATTTAAGGACTGGGCCATATAGCAAGTGATAAGTAAATTAACCTTCTGACCTAATGAACTAAAGCTGACTTACTGTATGCATCCAGACTTAATACAGCCATGTCAGTGTGGTGCTTTGCAAGCATTATATACAGCTCCTCAAATCTCCTCTTATTTCTTCCCATGAATGCAGTAAGGTTTAATAAAAGACACTTCTCACACACTTGTTACTTCTTGAGTATGCTGATGTTAAATAGCTTTGTTGTTGCTGTTGTTTTTTTTTTTTTTGTCTGACATTTACACAGAAAGTTAAGGCCGAAAGGTATTAACAAACTGCTTCATGAAGACAAAGCTAAATGTTAGATTCAAATTACTTAACCAGACATGTGAGACACCTCAGAAAAGGGACACTTGTGTTCTATGGACTTGCCTGGTTAACAAATCAATAATGTTATGTTTTTCCCTCACTAGTTATTTGCCATTTACTGCTTATATTTAACTTTAAAAGAAAATCTCACTTTCCTTCTCCCAAGCTCTCGCTTTCCAGTTGTTTCACTTTCCTCCTTCCCCATTTGCATGTTTTCAGGAGCAGTGTAACATAATGAGGAATTCCACTTGGTGTTCTTGTGTCACTTATCAAGTAACAGTGCAAAATATACAAAATTCAGTTTGCTGCTTTATTGTCATGTTCCAATCCTCACTGTGCTTGGAGAAAAAGCTGCTATGTGTCTACCATGCAATAGAGTAGCATAAATGCTTGATTCATGAAGATTTGTGCACATACAATTTCTATAGGATAGATTGAACAGATCGTAGCATAATTTTCAATAAATTTGTTAACTCTGTAAGCCTGTGAACACAAGTGTCCTTTTGTCGGGGGTGACCTGGGAGTACTGTCTAGGTAAGTGACATGCTTAGAGCCATGCACTAGGCACATGGGGGTAGATAGGCTCAAACCCTGTATACTTGCTTACAGGAAGCTATGCATAGCCTTAGTTTCATGCAGTAACTGCCATAAATGCTGTATACCCCTGTGTAGAGATGGTTGCTGCAGGATAAACATGAAGCTCGACATAATAAATCCATGCATCAGAGCAGGGCTATTTAGAATAGTGGGATAAGCATTAACATTCTGCTGTTATATATTAAGTAGGATGGTGTATAAAGGCCACTGTTCTCTGTGCAAACAGTATTTGTTCTCATATTATAAAATATAAATGTCTGTCACCCTGAAAAGGGACACATGTCCTGTGGGCCTTCCTGTTTAACAGATTAATAAAATATGCTGTTTCATCTCCATAGTTACTTGCCATTTTCTGGTCGTGCTTAACTTAAAAAAAATCTCATCTTCCTTCTCGCAAGTCATAATTTTCCAGCATTTACATACTAAAAGAATTAACAAAAGACACAATACCCTTCCCAGTATGCTTCTCAATCTTAGCCCAATGATATTCTCTTTTTCTTAAAGTTATTTTTATAATACTTATACAAAATATATATGTAAATGCATTGACTATCAACGTAGCAACATTTTTTGGATACAAATTCCATTTATATCCATCATCTAAACCTAATTAGGTATCATATTTCTAACAATAGAAAGAAATGTAAGAGATGTTAGAACAATACATTACCTAACCTGAGTGAAATAAATTGTTTAACATTTCTTGATACTGTAAAATGCTGCAGTATGCAACAGGGAGTATGTAAGGCTATTTTTTTTTATCTGATTATAACAGTTGAATTCCAAGAAAAGAAAGAGAGGCCATGTTTACAACAGCACAGCCTAAGCTCTTTAAGAATTAACAAGATTTGCTCATGTTCTCAGGATTCTAAGAAGCAGCCTTAGCCTGAGGCAAAGATGGGCAGCAGTCCAGACTGAACCAGCTATTCTGTATTTATCTCTGCAATTTCTTAGTGACGCACCAGATGCCAACAGTATTTATTTATTCATTCATTTATTTGTTTGTGTATTTATTTAGTATGCATGTGTGTGCTCATGCACATATTTGTTTGTGTACAAATAAGCAGCACTTAAAATACTTCACTAAATACATTTGTCAGTGTCTCTAATTATAGAACACCGAAACTCTGTTCATTTTTATTGTTGCCTGCAAACAACATATGCACTACTCACTGAAATAAATACTTCATGGAAAACATTTTTATGGACAGCTGGTTTCAGATAGCATATTGTTTGAATCCTTTACCACTACACTTGTTCTATGGACTGTGTCAGTACTGGGTTTATATCACTTTGCTGAAAGCTTAATTGAGCGAATCGCTAATCATCAAACTCAAATCAGAGAAAGCTCAGTTAAGTGAATGACCGTTTCAGAAAAATGTTTCCTAGGGAACAAAAGTAGTAGGCCAGCAATTGTCCGTAACAAATACAACAAAATTTAAAACCCTGCAAAGTGGGGGGCTTCAACCCTAACGCCCCCCCAATGTGGGGGGTTTCACCCCCTCCCCCAACTAAATATACTAACTCCAAGATCACACTACAGTGGGGAAAAGGGCAAATCCCCGATGATGGCCAACCATGTCCTTTCCCTGGGAAATCATTTGCTGAAACGGTCATTCCCTTAATTGAGCTTTGGCTGAATAGGGTTTGACGATTAGCAATGTGCTCAATTAAGTTTTTGACAAAGTGATATAGACACGTCATTAGTTATATATGGTGATTACTGATGAAAAGATAACATTTGTTTATAGAGGTATAAGAGTCAAAATAGCGATACCATCTACCTTTATAACATGAGGGCAATAAATCTATTTAACCTATTTCTCTCTTCCTTTATGTTTATTTACATTTTGTTGACTGGGTTAGTCCCACTAGCTTATTTTCATGGGATACCTGAAATGCCATTTATTCCGATTAGGGTAAACTTGGCCAAGATGCTCTGGAAATTTCCGTAACCTTTTTGACATTGGAATGATGGCATGTTTCCTGACAGGAAAATGGAGGGAGAAGGGTCTGACATGATTGTCAGTAGCATTGCCTGTCCTATCTCAATCCTTACAAATAGGCCCATCCAGGAATCCCATGTTCCCTCTCTCTCTGGAAAAAGTGACACATTATCCCTCTGCACAAAGGAGAAAATTCAACAGACATCTATAACCATAGCTCTATAGCAATCTTATCTACCCTTGCCAAAATACTTGAAAAATATATGAAAAAATAATTGCTAGACTATCTCCTGCAGGAAGAACTCCTATCCCCAACACAATATGGCTTCCATCCTTCCCATAGTAATAGCAGTGCCCTTCTATCCTGTATAGATACTGTCAATAAAGCTAAAGATAATGGCAAACTAGTCTCTTCTTTATTTCTAGAATGGTCTCAAGCCTTTGAGACAGTTTGTCACAGCAAACTTCTACTTCAAATGTCCTCACTAGGTCTCTCTCAACCCATCCTTCTGAGGTTCAAAAGCTACTTGACCAATAGGCATCAGTCAGTAAAATGGCAATCCATGCTCTCTACTTACCTCCCAGTCACCACCGGTGTATCTCAAGGCTCTATCCTTGGTCCCCTCCTCTTTAACATTTTCACCAACACTGTCTATACTTCCTCAAAACAGGCCTCCCTAATACAATACACAGATGATTCCACTCTCATTTGCACATCTGACAACATGGTATGCCAACAGAAAAAAAAACTACTCAGGAAGCTTTAACAGCTGCTGAAACATGGCTTCATGACTCACAACTCATGCTCAACTCAAAAAAAAAACAAACTACTACTTTTTCCCCAAATCCCTCTCTCTCATAAAATTTAAAGACCTGTCTCTTGATAATACACCCACTGAATTCACTTCTCATACCAACCAAAAGGGGTGATAGTAGATGATAATCTAACATTTGACCTGCGTATACAAATTTGCATAACAGAAACTCATCAAAAACTAGGGATGCTTTACACAGCCAAAAACTTTCTCACTGACAAGTAAAGCTACACTTACCATTCCTTATCTCCTGCCCGTTCTTCTTTATGGTAATCCCATTCTCAACATCCAAATAAAGCCTCCTGCATGAGAGCAATTGCATGGCTCAAACCAAACCATACAAAAACAAATCCAATGAGCCAGCAAACTGTGACCTAGAAAGTAGGTTTATTGTAGAAACATGAAAAACAACAAATAATCAGACCGGTTTCGGCTGGACACAAGCACAGCCTTCCTCGGTGTAAAAGAACATGATCAATTGTTGTTGTTTAAATTCACCCATCTGAAAAGTGATTGGTTCATTCTAAAATTGTTCATTTAAACCAAGTGAAAACAATCCACCCAGTTTGATAATCCACTTCTTTTCTTTGGAATTTAAAATAGAGTGCCAACCTGTTTTGTTGGATCTGTTAACCTTTTATCACATCAATAACCATAAATGAAAATTTAGCTGTTTTATGTACCAGATGATGTTTATACAGGGCATTGTTCACTTTTTTATTTTTAATATCACTTACATGTTCAGATATTCGTAGTCTGAGGGGACGTGAAGTTTGTCCTATGTAAAAGGATCCACAAGTGCAGGTAGCCAGATAAACCAGCCAGTCAGTACTACAATTGGCAAAGACGTTAAGATCATAGACCATGGCACAATTCTTACTGGAAAATTGTTTAGATTTACTTACTTTGTCACAATTGGTGCAGTGGCCACATGGAAAACAACCGGTCAATGGTTCACCCATCAAGGTGGTCTGTAGGTGCTGTCCCAAACTGTTGTCATGAGAATGTTTGTAATGATAAAAACAGGAACCTAGGTTTTTCCCTTTGCGAAATGAAAAGAGACATCTGTCTGGTATGATGCTTGTCAATTCTTGGTCACATTGTAGTATGTTCCAATGTCTGTGTACAATATGGATTAGAGTATCCGAATTCCTGTCATAGGTGGTTACAAACCTAATGGGTTGTGGGTCGGTAGTATTGTGCTCTGTATAACTTAATAAATCATCCCTGTTGAGTGTATTAACCCAATTGCTGGCTTGCAGAACATGCCCATCCTGTATCCCCTGGATCTGAACCTGTTGGTAAGGTCCTTTCTCTGTTCCTGGAAAGAAGTATCCTGGGAACAAATATGGTTAAGTCTAATAAATTGAGATTTGGAAATGTTCCTAGCAATATGTGGTGGGTGAAAGCTGGAAGCATGGAGGATGGTGTTGTATTCGGGGTACTTCCTGACTACTTCAGTACTTAATGTATGATCAGGTAACCTGTGGATCAATACATCCAAAAAAGTAATGGTACTGGCATGATAATGTATTGTAAACTGGACACCCCATTTATTATCATTCAGATAAGATAAGAAATCAAATAGTTGATAAAAATCTCCCCTCCATACCATCCAGCAATCGTCCAAATAATGTTTCCAGATATCAATGTACTCAAGAAAAATATTGTTCTGACTATTGTAGATTTATTTACTTATTTATTTATTTTACATTTGTTAACCGGGCTAGTCTGACTGGATATATTTCCATTTTCAGCAGAGGCCCGGGGAGAAAAGCTCCACATAGACATAGTAACTATTACATATGATACAATAAAGAGCAGTATAAAAATTATACTGTATCAGGAAAATATTATACAAAAAATCAAACTTACTATAGACAGAATAAACAGTTTTAGAATAGTGTACTCATTGTTCTTGGAAGCAGAACACAGACATAACTTATTTAGCAAAATCAAACATCATGAAAAATAGATAAGGGTATTTAAAGACAACTATGTAAATAGATTAGAATAGATTAGATTGGATTAGATATTTCTTGAAACCTACAGTAAACTGAGAAATATAATCAGGAAGGAGAAGGAAAGAGGAGGGGTAAGTAATAGAATAGTGAGGAAGTAAAAACAGAGGGTGGGAGAGATCCCTGAGATGAAGGGGTAGAGGGGGTAGTCGAATACATGGGTTCAGTCTGGGTTGAGGCAGGGGCATAGCCAGTGTTTTGTAAGGTAGAGTCTAAGTTTTTGTTTGAAAAGGACAGGAGATACAATAGAAGTCAGTTCAGTGGGCAATAGGTTCCAGTGTTTACCAATAGAGTTAGAGAACAGGGAGTCACCTGCAAGGTTATTGGATTTGGTAGCAGTAACTAGGAGTTTGTTAGAGGAGCGAAGTGAGTTCAGGTTAGAATAAGGGGTGAGGAGGTTAGAAAAAGAAGGAGTGTTGTTTGGCTGATAAAAAGATCTGTGGATTATGGGAAGTTGAGAAAGAAGCAACATGTTTTGCAATTCAAGCCAGTGAAGTTGTTGTAGGTTCAGGCAGTGGTGAGTTCTGAACTGATTACCAGTAACAAATCTTGCTATACTATTGTAAGTAGTGGTCAATTTAGAAAGATTGGTTTTCTTTAGGTTAGTGTAAATTGGTGAGGCATAGAGAAGAGTGGAAATGAGATGAGAGTGTGCCAAAGTAGCTTTGGCTGCTGGGGATAAGAATGTTTTAATTCTATAGAGGGAGCCCAGCTTTCTATGTACAGTTTTTATAGTGTTGTTTATGTGATAATCAAAGGTAAGATTGTTGTCAATCGTCACACCTAGCAGTTTGGTAGAAGTGTCAGGTGATATGAGAGTATTGTTAATAGAAGAGATAGAGAAGTCCAGAGGGGGGGGGGATCTGGTAGTGGGTTTGAAAAGGAGGAGTTTTGTTTTTTTGGCATTAAGAAGTAGGCAGCGTTTTAAGAACCATGCTTCAACAGAATGGAATACCTTTTGAGTAATAGTTTGGAGCACTGGGATGGTTTTTGCAGAGCAGATGAGTGTGGAGTCATCTGCATATTGTATGCATGTGGCTTGGGGAATAGCTACTTGTAAGTCATTTATGAATAGGGAGAAAAGAAGGGGTCCAAGAATTGAGCCTTATGGTACACCGAGCGAGATCGGGAGAAGAGAGGAGAGTTTATTCTCCCAGAGGACAGCTTGTTTCCTGTTGAAAAGATAGGAGGAGAACCACTGGATGGTATTCGGTTCCATAGCAAGTGATTCCAAGATTTTTAGGAGGAGAGGGTGATTGACCATGTCAAAAGCTTTTGATAGGTCAATGAAAAGTGCTGAAGATAGGGTATTATTATTGCGGTTTTTGTTAATGAAGTCAGTGAAGGAAAGGAGAGCAGTAGTAGTGCTATGAAAAGGTCTGAAACCATGTTGACAATGAGATAGTATGTTATGTTTAGTTAAGTGGGACATTAGTTGGTGGTGAATGCATTTTTGCATGATTTTTGCTAGTGGAGAGAGGAGGGCAATGGGTCTATAATTAGAGTATTCTGTAGAGTTTCCTCCCTTATGTAAGGGTATAATATGTGAGATTTTCCAGATATCAGGGATGTTTCCTTCTTTAATGGTTCTGTTAATAAGAATAGATATGGGATAGGCTATTTCGGTGGCTGCTTTTAGAAGAAATTCAGATGGAAGTTGGTCAGCTGATGGAGTACATGGCTTAAGTTTTTGAATACATTTTAGGATGAAGGTGGTAGAGATGGGCTGTATAATAAAGCTTGGTAAACTAGTAGAGGCAAGTTGAGGAACATTAGAGTTGTCTGAAGAAAGGTGAGAGGCTAGTGAGTTGATAGTATCAGTGAAAAAGGAGTTGAAAGCATTGGCAGTTTCAAGGGAAGAAATTTTGTCTGATCCCAAGGGGGAGGGAGTGGAAGTTTGTCCAGGGTGAAGAAGTTTGTTCAATGTTGCCCAGAATTTTTGGGGATTGTTATGATTAGATTGCTGTAGGTTACAATAGTAGTGTTTTTTATCAGACAGAATAGCTTTTTTGGTAATGTTTCTTAGGTGTCTAAAGGTTTGATGATCTGAGGGTAGTTTACTTGTTCTCCATTTTAGCCAGAGTTTGTTTCTGAGTAATACTTTCTGTCTTGTGTCTTTAGACAGCCAGGGGGCTGGTTTAGTTTTTATTCTGATAGTTCGTTTTGGAGCATGGCAATCTAAGATTGTTAAGAATTTGTTATTAAAGTATTGAACTGCTTCATTAAGGGGAAGAGTTTTTAGTGGATTCCAGTCACACGCATTTAGCTCAGTTTTAAATAGAGTGAGGTTAAAATATTTCTTGCTACGTATGGTCCTGATTGAAGGGGTATTTGTAGTGATATTCTTTTGCCTTATGATATAGGTTAAGTTATGGTCACTGATATCATCAGGCAGGGTCCCTGCTAGGTAATTAAGTTGGGGTTTGTTGACCAGGGTCTTTCAACATAGGCCATGAATAGATCAGCATAAATCGGGGCAAATGATACTCCCATCGCTGTGCCTTTTGTTTGCCAATAGCAAGTATCTTGATAAAAGAAGATGTTATTGGTGAGGACATGTTCTGCAAGACCAACCAGAAATATGTTAAACTCAGACTGGTATAAGTCAGCCACCTCCAACCAATAGGCCAGGGCTCCAAACCTGCTTGATGAGGGATGGTAGTGTATAGACCACTTACATCAAGTTTGCACATTAATCAACCAGGTTCAAGCTGTGTGTCCGAGATGATTTGTAAAAAATTGGTAGTGTCCTGCAGTCGTGAACGTACTAGGGATAACAAGGGCTTAAGATGCTTAGTAAGATATAATGACAGTGGTTCAGTGATGTAACCCTTGCCTGATAAAATGGGTCCACCAGGTGGTTTTACTGGGTCCTTATGTATCTTGGGTAGAAAATAAATGTATTGGTTTGCTGAGTCTTGGATCATGAGCTGATGCATTACATCGGTGGTAATAATGCCTTCATCTCTGGCCATGGATAGAAAGTCATCAATTTGTTTTTTGAACCTAAAGGTGGGGTTGATAAACATTTCAGAATAGTATCTCTTATCAGAAAGTTGTCTTTTGGCCTCATTATCATAATTAGACCAATTTAGAACTACTACTGCCCCACCTTTATCAGCAGAAATGATGACTATATCTCTATTGTTCTGTAGTTCCATAATAGCTTGTTTTTCTGCCAATGTGATGTTATTGGATTTGAAACGTATATCAGATCCTGAAAAGTGAAGATCTTTGAGAATGCTACTCTGGAATTGATGTACAATAGGATGCATGGGAGGGAGAAAGCGTGATTTATGATACATAAATTTATCATGACTGTAAGTATTATCCATATCACCAAAATGCAATTCCAGATTCAAGATTCTGCAAAAGGACATAACATCTTGTGCCAATACATCCTCAGGTACCATAAAACCCGGTATGAATGTAATACCTTTATTGAGAACAGACAAGTGGATTAGTGACAATACAAAGTCTGATAAATTTAAAACATTCACATTAGAGTTAACATTCATTTCTGCATTGCTATTTTCAACAAACTTTGTATATTGCTTATTTTTCTTGTGTTTTCATCCCCCCTGCTGGTATGTAGGCCTAAAGGGATAGATGCTGGTGTTCTTTTGGGAGACGGTGAACCTGATACTGCCTGTAGATCACTGTCAGTACAGGAAAAAAGGTCATCAGTGGATGAACCAGTATCCGGAGTGCGTTTCCTGAGAATGGACCTGGGTCTCTTCCTTTTTGGGGGTTCTGGTTGAATATGATGTAAATCTGACATGTTTGTTAGAATTAATGAAAGGATTGGCACTTTGGTAATCAGATTGATCTCTTTGGAATTTCTTGATTTTCCTAATCTTAAGTTGTTCTTATAAATTATTTAAATCTGTTGCCACTTTGTTCAGCTGTTTGCTGAAAAAGGTTTCCCCTTCAAATGGTTGTACTTCACTAACTAGTTTTGTGACTGCACTCATTTCCCGATCGATCACATGATTGTGAAACTTGGTCAGAGCCTCAACAAAAGACATAGTAGCCTGTTGTTGTATAGTGGCCCATTGGTTGTTGAGCGCCTCATCAGCTTCTCCCACATGGGGTTGTATTCGCGCTCTGAGTCCTCTTGGTGTGATACCTTTGGCCATATAAGCCTTGAACAATTTGGAGTGCCAAACATTGGATCTCAAAGATCTTAGATGTTTGTGTAGCTGTTCAAAGGCTATTCCACAAATAGACTCAGGACCCAAAGGCTCACCAATATTGGTATTGGGTACACAAGAGCCCAAACCATAGGCTCCAAGGTCCTCTCTATCTGCTGACAGACCAGAAACCAGACTAAGAAGATCCATCACTATATCAGAATCATGTGTGAACTTAAGAAATTCAATCCAAAAATCTTTGTAACTGATGGTTCAATGGAACTGACAATAATAGCCCCAATTCAAATTGCTACGCCAGTAAAAGTGAACCATAAAAGTCAATTATGAGATAAAGAGACAATAATAGCCATAAAGGCGAAATGTAAAAACCAACTTGTTACAAAAAAATCCCATTCTTACTCATCTCCAGGCTTCACAACAATTAAAACTTGAACAATTCTATAAAGTTGCTAAATTTGCAGCACATTCTCCTTTCAGAACCCACCACTGTGTAGCACTGAAAAGCCTAAATTGGTTAGAACTGCCACATCAACTAACATATACACAGCTTCTTACCACCTATAAAATTATCCAGAATCCATCTGCCTGTCTAAGACTAAAAACATTCCACACAACTATGTTCCCAGCAGGTCACTGTGATTCAGTGTCCAAAAACACCTGTTGGTCTACAAACCTAGCAAATCTGCTGGGCATTGCCTGTACTCCAAGGAGCAGGTATTAAATGCCCTCTCCAAGGCCACAAACACAGCATCTATGGGACTAGACAACATCCTGGGCTGCTTCATCCCAGCAGAATGGAAAACAGCTTCTGTCAGCCCTTTGTACAAAGGGAGTACATTCATGGACCCTGGGAACTATAGACCCATTAGCCTGACCAGCTTTACCTGCAAGGCCATAGATACAGAAAATATCCAAATGCTTGACTCTACCTGGTTTGGCTTTGTCAAGGGGAGATCATGTCTGTTAAACCTGGTGGACTTCTTTGAGACAGTCACCAAAGCCTTAGATGAGGGCAAATCTGTGCATACAAACTACCTAGACTTAGCCAAGGCCTTTGACACAATCTCCTACTCAGGCATCATTGATAAACACACCCAACTGGGTATCACTATAGAACTTTCTACAGAATACCTGCAGAAAATGGAGAACAAAAGTGGGCCCTCAGTTTAGAAGAAAATGAGCTAAGAGAAGATTTGCTTGATTAAGATCATATTAAGATCAATGAAAGAAATAGACTGCAGATGGTCAATAAAACCCAAAAAGTTAGAAGTTTGATAAAACAAATGAACACAGTAATTAGGACTGTCTATAGAGATTCATGTGATATAACAGAAGTAAGCAGGATATATTACTGTGCAGCTAAATTAATAACTGATAACGTTGTACCATAAAAACACAGGGTAGTGAGGGAAAGGAAGGGGGGAAATTGAATACCATCATGGAAGTATCGAACAGAGAAAATTATAAGGCAATTAAGACAAGGAAGTGTCACTGTTAGAAGAGTATAGAAGAGGGAATAGATCAACAAAAATACTAAGAAAGATAGATGGGATAAAAGCAAAGTGCAGTATTACTACAGATCAGGATCTATCATGCACTATCACAAATAATAAACTAAAAATATCAGCACAGGCAGAAAAACTTAGAAGACACACAGATAAATATAAAGGAAAAGTACAAAATAAGCAATTTATTGATGATGCAAAAATTTTTATAGAAAACTGGTAAACAAGGTAAAAGGAAGTGAAAGTCCACCAAAAAAGAAGAAATAGATACATTTTGCAGAAGTGGAGAAGTATTTATGAAGATCCTGAGGAACATAACAAAGATGCTAAATGGATAGAAGAAGTAAAAGAAAGAATAAGTTCAAAGGTGCAGGATATGAAATGCGATGAAATAACAGCCAGAGAGACTGAAACAAAGTTAAGAAAAGCCTCTAACTGGACAACCCCAGGCCCAGATGCAGTACCTAACTTCTGGTTAAAAGTATTAACATCTTTGCACAAAGATTTAGTCATGGGTAAAAACTATTTATATGCTTACCCTGAACAGACACCAACCTGGAACAAAGGATTATTAGTTGTTAAATAAAGTCATAGTGGAGAACTGTAAAAAGGGGAAGAATCTAAGTATGGCATGGATTGACTACAAAAAAGCATTTGACAGTATCCCACATTCATGGATAAAAGAGTGCTTAAAAATATACAAGATACACCCTTCAGTGATAAATTACATTACAGTGACCATGAAACAGTGGCAGACCACTTTTCAATTAAGCCATGATAAAGGACAAATTATTATTCCAGCGATAAAAATTCAAAGGGGGATATTACTGGGTGACTCTCTGTAACCACTGTTATACTGTCTTGCCCTTAACCCATTAAGCTGTCTATTTAACAGCTTAGGCCATGGCTATAATTTGGCTCCTAGGAAACAACAAAGTGTAAAGAGTTCTCATCTTCTCTTTGTCAATGATTTAAAACTGTATAGCTGATCAGATGAGGAACTGAAAGCACAACTGAAAGTAGTCAAAACTTTTTCAGATGATATAAGAATGTCATTTGGTCTTGATAAATGTGTAAAAGCAACTTTTAAATCAGGAAAGCTGCAGCATCAAGAAAACATCAGTTTAGGCCAATAATGTGATATAAAAGACTTGAGCAAGAGGGGGTGTATAAATGTTTAGGAACTGATGAAGACTCAACAATAAAACATGAACAAATGTGAATAAAACTTAGTAAGGAATACTTTAGAAGACTTAAATTAATTTTGAAAACAGCCTTGACATCTAGGAACTAAATCCAAGCTATAAACCAATTTGTTCTTCCTGTCCTGACAGTTTTGGGGTGACTGACTGGCCCCAAAAGGTGTTGGATAGATTAGACAGGAAAACAAGAAGGATGCTTCATGCTCACCAAATGATTTATAAAAATCATTGCATATCAAGATGATATATTCCCTGTTCCGAAGGAGGTATGGGCCTCCTTGAAACTGATTACATGTATAGATCTGCAATCGTGGGACTCCACACTTATCTACTGACCTCACAAGACCCAAATGTGGTGAACATTTTGAAACATGAGGTAAATAAATCTAAGGTGGCTTCTCTGCTTAATCTAGCAGAAGCATATCAGTGTCAAGCAGGAATGGAAATCAAACCAGAAGTAGATAAAAATCAGGCAGCAACTGAATGTGCCAAAAAACATAAAAAAGAATATAAGGTGAAGGACCAGATGAGAAGGCAAGAAATGTGGAAAATGCATAAATATATGTGCAAGTATAGAAAACTTCTGGAAGAACCTCATATCAGGATTGAATGCAGGAATGGTTAAGGAGAGGTGAATTCAAACTAAACGATAAAAGGCTAATATTGGTGGAACAAATAGTGGGCTACATACTCAGTGGTTTACAACATCCATTGAACATGTGGGTGAAACAGACAAATGTAGGTTTTGTAAAACATAATTGGAAACAGTTGCACATGTTGCTGCTGTTTGTTTTATATAATGGCAGAAGGACTGTATACAGAAAGCATAATAATGTGGCAAAACTATTGCACTGGGGATTGTGCAAACACTATAATATTGAAGTAGTTGAAAAACACTGAAAACATGACCAAAAAGCATCATAGAAAATTATGAAGTTTATATCATATGGGATCACCCATTGCCAACAGTTCAAAATATAGATGCAAGAAAACCAGATATAGTGGTCCATGAAAAGAAGACAGAAGTAACATTGATCATTGAAATCACTAAACCCATGGACTACAGTGTCTTGCATACAGAGAGACACAAAGTCATAAAATATGAGGATTTGCAAGCAGAAATGAGAGCAATGTGGAAGAAAGATACCCAGACAGTTCCAATAGGAGTAGGAGGAACAGGTCTTATAAAAAAATAATGTACAATCCTACTTAGATATGTTACCAATACATGGAATTCCATACGAATTGCAGAAGGAATCATTATTGGGCACAATGTGGGTGCTGAGAAGAGCACTTCTGGCTGACATCAAAGATTGAAACAATAATAATTTCATGACTTTTAATCATACTTTTACTTAGGAATGGAGTCCATTCCGGTCATGGTATTAGAAACCCAAAAGGTTTGGAGAAATTAAAAACTGGGTATCAACCCATATATTGTCAGATGGGTTACAAACTGGCTCACTGATAGAACTCATACAGTCAAAATAGGGGACTCCACCTCCTCCATCAGACCTGTAACCAGTGGCATCCCACAGGGACCAGTTCTGGGACACCTAATGTTTGTATCTACTTCTATGACGTGCAGGCAAATCTAAAGAACTGCGGCTGACAAATTTTGCTGATGACTGCAAACTGGGAGCGATCATTGAAACCCCTATTGATGTCAACATCCTACAGAAGGTCTTTCATAGACTGATGACTAGCGCCAAAGTTATGGTTTTAAACGTAATGCAAAAAAAATGCATTATCATCCCCTTCAGCAAGGGTGATGTAACTGAAAACTACCATATCAACAATACCCTAAACGCACATTCAATGGTGAGAGATCTGGGCACACAGGTTGACAGCAGCCTTAAGTTTGATCACCATGACTCCACAGTGGTAAGAAGTGCATTTTATATTGCTCATCTCATAAGTAAGGACATTGGCTCCAGAAAAAAAGAGGTTATAACCCCCCCTCTACTCTTCCATCATCAGGCCAATAATAGAGTACAATGCTCCCTTTGATATGTTTCTTTCTAAACATCTGCAGCAATTGGAGAGACCACACAAGTTCCTTACAAAGAAAATTCGGGGTCTTCATGATCTATTTTATGTGGACAGAATGAAATCATTGTCACTTTACTCTGTATCATGCAGAATGCTTAGAAGCAACCTGTGGCTTGCATATAGAGCAATCTCTGGTCCAGCTTTAATGGAAATGCTGCACATTCACAGGTCAAATGGCACACGGATCACTCGCTCAAAGGACTTTAACCTGGTATGTGATATCAACAGAACTTACTGAGGTTGTCCCACATTTGGAACAATTCTTTCTATTCACATTAAACAAAGCCCCTCGTTGGCCCTATTTAAGTGCAATTTGGACAATTGGATAGGTAACCAGAAATTCACTCCGGGGGTTCCACCTGTGTTTCTCTCTCTTAGGCAGGGGCAATTAGGTGCTGATTTTAGTGTCTGCTTGAACAAGACCCTTGGGAACATGGTTTGAAATTGGCTAGGATTGTAAGGCCCCTGGGGCCATTAGCCTAGTGACCTCCTATGTTCCTATGATCCTATGAACTATGTAAAGATATTCATTTGCAGAAGTATCTTCTCAAGAAGCTGCCCAAATGGACAAACATAACGGAAAGATTTGGGGTGAAAATGAAATATTTTGAAAAAGAGGAGAAATCACTGCACATATCATACAAGTAAGTGTTTTGATCCGTGTATTCAGACAGTCCTTTTATGATTTAGCATTTGAAAGAGAAGAGGCATGATATTTATTTTGAGACAAAGTTCAAAGCAAACAACTTGCTATCATTAAGAAAGACAAAAAATTCTTCAGAAATCGATCCAAATCATAGGACAACTATTCCAAAAGGGCATTTTAAATCATTTTCACAATAGTCTGAAAAAGTTTATAGTGTGAATAAACTGTAGACAGAGTAGGTTTGTGGACTGAGGGGTAGTAAATTATTGCAGAGATGCATATGGTTGATCACCAAATTTACCAATTAGAAAATGCAGTGATAATAAATGAGTGGAGAGGAATTCTGAGGTACACAAGGCAAGCTGTAAGATGTTACATATGTAAAATGGATGAGCCTTTGGCTATACCTGCCCAGAGAGATTTTGCATATTATGCAGAAGCAAAGGGAATGTCCACTGGTATTATCTGATAATCTGTAGATGATGTGAGAGCGCTGGTCAGTTTGTACACTGGTATTATCTGATAATCTGTAGATGATGTGAGAGCGCTGGTCAGTTTGTACACTGGTATTATCTGATAATCTGTAGATGATGTGAGAGCGCTGGTCAGTTTGTACACTGGTATTATCTGATAATGTGTAGATGATGTGAGAGCGCTGGTCAGTTTGTACACTGGTATTATCTGATAATCTGTAGATGATGTGAGAGTGCTGGTCAGTTTGTACACTGGTATTATCTGATAATCTGTAGATGATGTGAGAGCGCTGGTCAGTTTGTACACTGGTATTATCTGATAATCTGTAGATGATGTGAGAGCGCTGGTCAGTTTGTACACTGGTATTATCTGATAATCTGTAGATGATGTGAGAGCGCTGGTCAGTTTGTACACTGGTATTATCTGATAATCTGTAGATGATGTGAGAGCGCTGGTCAGTTTGTACACTGGTATTATCTGATAATCTGTAGATGATGTGAGAGCGCTGGTCAGTTTGTACACTGGTATTATCTGATAATCTGTAGATGATATGAGAGCGCTGGTCAGTTTGTACACTGGTATTATCTGATAATCTGTAGATGATGTGAGAGCGCTGGTCAGTTTGTACACTGGTATTATCTGATAATCTGTAGATGATGTGAGCGCTGGTCAGTTTGTACACTGGTATTATCTGATAATCTGTAGATGATGTGAGAGCGCTGGTCAGTTTTAGCAAGACTGGAAATGATGAGTCACCTTTGACAAATGAAAATGCAAATTAAAGGGTACAAGATGAACTACTTCTTATAGAAATAAGACTGGCAAAGAATGTAGAGGATGGAGGAGGAACAAGTGAATACAGTAATTGGTATGAAAATCCGAGTTATTTCGGGTTTGTGGTATTGAAGTAATCTATATCAATAAAGGCGGCAGGTGGTGAAAACCCATTTCAAGTTGGAATTATGTGAATTGATTGAATTCACTTTAACTGAAAGGGAATTCCTCAAAAAGGTATGTTGAAATAAATTTCACTGAACCTTGAAGGCATTTTTTTACAGGGGAGCAAGCCCCCATGCATCCCCATGTGGAACCATCTCCCATTCCTAAACTTATATACACCTACTCTGAGGCTGTGCAACACTGGAAAAAAGGGAAAACTTCACGGTTGCTGAATGTTGTTTTGGCACTTTTCCTTTGATCTATTGGTAGTTGAAGAAAAAACTCTTTACATCAGCTGGTTCACTTCATGTTTTATAAAAATGTGGAACTTATGAAAACGAACAAGAGGCAAAATGCACAGATTCATAGATTCCTAGATTGTTACTAGGCTAATGACCCGGGAGGCCTTTTTAAGCATGGCGGAGTTTTCCAGAAAGAATAATGATGTAATATATCCGCATAGGACATTGAGAGCCAGGCATTTATAACCTACCTCTGTCCATAAGGGACACGGGTGCCAGGCCGGGTGTACATTTCCTATTCCCCATACACTGATCTAAGTTGTGTTTAAACTGGGTAATAGACAAACTCAGCTTCACACGGATGGGAAGCCTGTTCCTGTTCCATGGGAGGGGCAGTCTCTGGAACACATATCTGTCTCTGCAGCATGTTCAGTTTAGGTCACAGACAAAATTCAGGTCCCTAGACCTTGCATTTCTGGTATTGTTTTACTTACAAATATGTAGGAGAGTGTGGGGTATGTGGATGTCTTGTAAGCCAGGTATACATCACCCCTCAGCAATCTATAGGGGACTGAGCTCAGTGTGTGTGATACCATTTACAATAAGCTACTTTACAGAAAGTGAAAAATAAAATGACTACTGTAGAAAGTACAAAAATTTAGTAGAGGATAGTCAAATGAATGTAATGCTTAAAGACAAAGTTAAGAATAAAGTAAAGTGGGAGGACACATGTATGGCTTCCAAGTATGTAAGAAAGTCCAGAAAGTTTAGAATTTTTGCTTGAAAGTATATGCATAAGTATTTTTATAATCCAAGCAGACTTCAAAGATTTTTTCCTCAGATAGACAGCAGATGTTGGAGGTGTGATGGGGAAAAAGAGTTAACCAGGAACATATTTTGGAGGAGTTTAATGAGCTGGCATATTTAAAAAGTCTCTACAAAATACTCTTATCAGAGATATTGGGTACGTAAGTAAAGAAACAATTCTTTTCAACTGGGACACAGGATCTGAAGGGCCTAGACATTGTAAGGCCTTATTAAGTTTAATTGTGTTTTACTAAAAAAGGAATTACTAGAAAATACAAATGAAAATCTAAATCAACTGCATTTGAAGTAGTGAATGTTGTAAAAAGAGATAAAAGAGCTGCAAACAGGATCTTTTGAAAGGGGAAGGAGCAATTTACATAGAAATAAATGGAATTTATGTGGAGGAGTGAGGTTTAAGGGAAAGCAGGAATGGAATGGATTGTAATATTGGACTAAATGATAGTTGTTATTAAGAAAGAAAATATATATGTAATTTATAATGTATGTAAAAATAAAAACATGTTAATATGGTTTGTTTCCTTCTCTACTAACATATGTCTTAAGAGATAATTTTTATGGAGTTATGTTTGCAAGATATATTATTTTCAGAATTTGAAACAAAAACAGATTAAGAAAAAAGAGAGGAGTAAAATGTTTCATTTGGTAGGAGGGATGTTTCAGAGCTTTTGTTTTCAGCGCCAGAAGACAGTCAAGTAAAGATTTTAGATTAAGGGAGTCATAATGCATGAAAGGATGTTGTACATCCATCGTGTAAGTAAGCAAACAGGAATAATAAGGACAATTAGACACCAACGGATACGTGGAAAGGTGCTATTCCTGAAATCTAAAGCAGTGTGTATGAATTAATGTAAGACAAGGACAATTAGACACCAACGGATATGTGGAAAGGTGCTATTCCTGAAATCTAAAGCAGTGTGTGGGAATTAATGTAAGACAAGGGGCAGGATTCAGGAAACTCTTACACGGAGGCTGCAGTTAAACGGAGTGATGTCAGCATGCTCTACATATTCATGAGAGCATGCTGAATCACACCTAAGGCTAACACGGTCCGTGTAAGACAGTAGGGGGCGTGTCCATAGGCCGAGCCCTGCAAGCGGACACACCCCCAGAAGAGTAAAAGTGCCCAAAGTAAACACCCATGACAGAGTCCATGGAAATGTGAATAAACACAACACATGCCCCCACAGACTACGAACATAAAATGTACAAATGAACATCTTATAATTTTTTTTTAAATTGTAAAGATGTTTGCCCATGAGTGCGCTCATTTGCGCGGGTGTGCCAGTAGTGCAGCCACAGTTAGCAGTCAGTGGGAAAGCATATAAGAACTAAATATGCAAAGTAAGCCAAGAAGCAATAGCGTAGCGGTAGAGACGTCGGCTGAAGAACAGGCATCCATGGTTCGAGCCCCCACAACATAAATTTTATTTTTAGTAAAATAAGCACGAAACAAGTCCCTGACAAATATGTACACATATAAAATCACAATTTATGTAAAATGTAATGAAATAGTCCATTTATTTTGTAGAAATGTGAGGTAACAAAACAATAGAAAATGCCAGATGTGCCTATAGCTGAGCTACAGTTTAACAAGGTGAGTGCATCTGCCCGTAGCTGAGCAGTGGTTTAACAGGTGCAAAATGAGAGGCCGTAGCTGAGCAGTGGTTTAACAGGTGCAAAAGGAGTGGCCGTAGCTGAGCAGTGGTTTAACAGGTGCAAAATGAGTGGCCGTAGCTGAGCAGTGGTTTAACAGGTGCAAATGAGTGGCCGTAGCTGAGCAGTGGTTTAACAGGTACAAAATGAGTGCCCGTAGCTGAGCAGTGGTTTAACAGGTGCAAAATGAGTGCCCCTAGCTGAGCAGTGGTTTAACATACTAAAACTGTGTGACCCTAGCTGAGCTGAGCGTAATATGCGTGCTGACAGCCAAATGACGCGTAAACCAGCGTACCCCATTTGCGCGGAGCTGCGCACCGTGCTAACAAGCTAACTGGCGGGCAACATTGAGCAAGCTGTAACAAAACTGCCTTTACACAGACACACCCCCCTAGCTTGTCTAGACAGTCATAAAATATAAAAAGCAGTGGCCAGGTTCAAACCCAGGATACCATGCACCATAGTCAAGGTACTGAACCACTAAGCCATGACAACTGCACTCAGAAATGCAGTAATAGCAAATATATAGGAATGAATAGAAAGTGGAGCATGACAAAGCAGGTTTTGTGAAGTGGATACAATTCCAAAATGGCCAATCACAGATAAGTGCGGGAAAAATGGCATATATAAGCCCCATAGGTGGGAATACACAGCATAAACAATTGTAGAACTGACTTGCAGCCAGAATGTCAGGTGTAGGTGAGGGTAGTTGCTTTCGAGCACAGAGGTGGGGCGTTGAGGAGTCCAGATACATGGTCTGGCTCCTAGTCCACAATCATGAGACCCAACTCATGCAGAGCCAGGTCCTGTGGGGAGCATACAGGGCTGAGGCGTGGGACCGGTTGGCTCATGATCTCACCAGTGCCACAGGGATTCAAAGGACTGGTGAGCAGGTCCGTCACCACCATGCGGATCTGAAGAGACGCAAGCAGGACCAATTGAACCTTTGGATCCAGGAGGCCCGGCAAATGCCCAACACCCCACTACTGAGTAAGTTACATTTAATTATGTATGTAAGAAGTTAAATTAGCTGATATTATGGAGATGTGTTTTCCAGTATTACTTCATTTATATTACAGCTGCAGGTGTCCGTTCTGCGAGCCGCAGAGCCTATGGTGATAGGCTGGTGTGGTTGCGCCACCAGGCAGGTCAGTAATCAACTCCCAGTAACTGTAAAGAAATATCAAAGTATGACAGTTAGCAAAAGAGTGCAGTGTAGTCACTAAGTAATAAAATGTGCAAGTAACAGTGTAAAAGTGTTTGCAAGTATTGCTTGATTAGAAAAGTGTGTTGCAGTCTGTAATCCAAACAGAAAAATGAAAATGTCTGAAATAAAGTCTGAAATAAAGATGCCCCACCTGTAATATAATAGTACACAACCTGCAGCAGGCTGAAAAGTACAGCTGCAGAAGATGAGCAAATCACATGTGTGAAATATATCCCTGTTGAAATACTGAAACATGACAGAAGTGAGACTGCTGGAAAGGATTGTAATAACTACAGGTAAAACATGTCAATAAAGCCTAGAAGTAAGTACTATCCTGAATAGTAAAATGAAAACAAGTGAGAGAGTGTGAGAAAGAGTTATGAATCCACCAATAAAGTAGTAATAACCCCTGAATAAAGTATACTGCAGTCAGTACAGAATGAAATGAATGTGACAAGTAGAACCAAACTGTGAAATGTGTCCAAAGTGTTGCTGCAGCTGGAATGTGTATCCCAAAATCTGGATATGTTGCTCTCAGTCTGCAATATGCAGATAGTATGATTGTCTGAAATATAAAACATCCACAGTTGTCTATAGCTATGTAAAGCAAATGTAGCAGGATGATGTAGCTGAACAAAGCCAGATATGAATGTGTATGAATAACAATAAAATGTATATTGATTTAGCAGTAACAGTCCTATCACCAAATCGAAGTAGTTATCATATAGGAAACTGTAGTAAGAACAGTAGTGTGTATATATCTGTAGCTATTAGAAATGTACAGCATATGTATTGGTATTCGAAGGTGTTAATAATATTTTCTTCACCCCACCCTATAACCACATATAATCCATTCCACATGAAATTGGTATGTGCAATCACAATTAACACCCCTGGACATTTGTCCTGTTGGGTCATAAATATTTGCATGTCCGTTGATGCATCTGCCCTGTTCATACATCCAAACCTGATGGCCTGTTGCCATCAATCAACCCTGCATGTTGTTGGACTGTGTATTGCTGTTCAAATTATGCATGTGTGATGCTCGCTGTTCAATGGTGTGAATATCTGGGTGTTTGGTTAATGGGAATACTAATGCATGCTGTTACAACTAATTGCGAATGGTATTGTATGTTACTAACCCAAACTGTCATGACATAATGCAAAACACAGGACGACAGGGAAGGCGGGTTCCAGCGGACCCACCTCTCCCACCTCAGCTGGCGAGTGCACCTGGCACTAGTGCCCAGTCTGGACCCTCTTCCAGTGGCCCTGTGCCACCTGCAGGTGGAAGCGCTGCAGGGGATGGGGCCCGTCCCCCCTCTGCAAGCGTGGCCGGAGGAGAACCACCACTCACCCTCCATAGCATCCGGACTGTGGTGTGTAGGGAGATCCTGGACTCTGTTCTTGCACCCCTATGCCAGCTTGAGGCACAGGTGGCACAACTTACGGGCATGCCTGTTGCCCGGCCTACACAGCCCCCAGCACAGCCCCGTCCTGGTGAAGGAACAGTGGCAACTGCCCATGGGTGGGGATATCAGTTCCACTGTTGCCATCTGTGGGCTCATAGGCTCTGGATATCCAAACCTCAGTCCCCGTCAATTGTGTAACCCCCCCCACACGTGTCATACACCGCCCCTGTATGCATCTTGTTTGTCTTGTCTGTCGACCTACCAAACCTACCTCCCCAGCTATACCGACTTCCTTCACCTGACATACCACTCTCACCTGAGGGAAAAAAAAAAAAAGGGCACTCTGTACCCACAAAAAAATTACGCCCCATACATAGCTGCCCATTCTGCACATATGTCTGCCGGACATGGAAACTATCAATTACAATTGGCTGTACAACAAGTATTATTGTTGTCCTTACACCTCTCTCAGGGGTGGAAGGTATCAAATGTCACACCAAATTACAAACATATGCACAGCTGTTGCTGATGAAGAAATGGGCAGCTATGGGCCTTACCTACATCCCTCCTGCAAAACCCAAGCTTGTTTCCCTATTGTCTTACCCTCTTTGTGACCCCTTTTTCACAATTTTCCTGTCTCCCCATTTTCATTTCTTTCAAAGAAAATAGCGCAGGTGTGTGCAAGAGTAAGCACGTTTAAGCGGTTGTAAGCGGGTGTGCGCTTGTGTGCACAGAGCTAAACGCCAGTGCGCATGCGTGAGCTCCGTGCAAACCAGCGCTAACCCGGTTACAACTGCTTAAAAGTGGCTTAGTCACTTTGATTGACAGGTCCTGTAATCAGTTCAGAAGCAAAATAAAATCCCACTGGCAGTCCTGAACCCAGGACCTTGGAAACAGTAGTCTGCATGATTTACCACTAAACCATGACTGTTATACAAGAACATTCTGCTAAAATAAATATATCATGTAATAGTAGGAATGAATGTAAAGGGAATATAGGATGTGTAGTACACAAAGCATGTCATTTAGAATTACTGTCAAAACTAGTGGATTTCCATAATAGTAGTGTGTAAACAGAAACAGCCATGCTAGTTGGTAGCTAGTAGGTAATAATGTCACTGTAGCACCTTGCAAGCCACACACATACTCACAGCAGGATAATCACTGCCCATACCCCACAACCTCTTACAGGAACACATCCGGACCAAGTAATAAAATATGTGGAGCAAAGGGCCAAAACCAGGGACACATTACAAATAATGTTACAACAAACTCAGACAGTTCAGAGAGTAACAGGTTCTGCATTTTGTGGGATGTTTGGAAGGGTATGAAGTCTGAAACTTGAATGTTTGTCACTATATTTTAACTTGAGCCCAGAGTGATTTGCCAGAAAAAGCTGTGCATGAGATATTGACCAAAATATGAGGCGGAAATGTGGACAACCTGCAAATATTTGTACACATGAGAGGTCTGACATCACCATATTTGAATAGTTAAGAGCCTAGACATAGCAACAGTGAATGAGTTGCAGGGATGCCCCACAGACTCCATGTGAAATGTACAAACAGTAGGAAGAAAGGTGTTACAACGCATGCAATGGTAACTATGGAGTCCTGAAAGTATGCACCACTTGCATGGCAGAAAAAGTGTAGTAATACATATGCTCATGCTATCCCACAGTCACAACTGCAGCATACCAAACAATTTAATGGGTGTACTCCACTGATATGTACCATTCCATGAGGCAGATAACAGATGCACCTGAGAGTCTCTGGGGCCTGCTCAGCAGCATACTCAAATACCCTAATAGATGTCAAGGCCCACACCATAGCCAGACCACACTGCATGCTGTAACACCCTAGCAGATATAGCAAGCATTTTAAGGTGTGAATGTACATGGAAAATAGGAAAGCCACAGCAGCACACTACAGTCAGGACACCTAGCAGGCATACAAGTAGTGACTGTAAAGGGCAAATATTGAAGCCATAGCAACAAAGTGCAAGCAAAAGTACAAGGGAAGCACACACACACACACATTAACAGTAGCAGTAGTCGTAGGTGTCAGTGTACATACACAGTTAGTACAGGAAACTGGAGAAATGAATGGAGGAATGTTAATCTACAACACAGCTGGAAATATGAGAGAGATACCAACCTTTACACTCACAGAACATTGTCCACAGCATACCAGCATGGTCCCTGCCCTTGCAATCTGAAAGGGCTACGCCTATCTCACATACCTTTTTATAGCACTGTTCTGAAATCACAGTGAGAACTGCAATCAGTACACAACTGGTTGCATGCAATTAGCAAATGCTGGCTAACAATTGGTGCAGAGGCCATCACATGGACATATGCAGATACCTACAAAAATATGCTGTACTCCTAGTCCACACATGCAATACTTTCATTGCACCCTGAGGAGGAGGTGAGAGACAGACAGAGAGAGAGAGAGACAGAGAGACAGAGACAGAGAAAAACTAAATTAAACAGACGCAAACAAAACTGTTCAGCAACAGCCACCTGAAAGCTGACAACTGGCAAGTGGAGCAGCAGGACACAAAACCAGACAGCAACACAAGCAGCTGTAACAAACACAGGTAATGTAAAGTAATACTATAAAGGTCTACATACTGTGAACCCTCCATATGTGTCATTGGTCTGTATCCATATGTATATGAAGATGTGCAAGGGGCATGGGACATATAGCAACTATCAGTGAAGGCTGTACATATATTTGTATGTGAGAACATCTATGTGCACATATCAATGTAGGTTGACTGTAGGTTGTAGTGCAATGTACAAAGTAGGTTTCACAGTTATGTATGTTTAGCAGTATGTTAGTGTGTGTATACAGTATGGTAGCCAAACATGTTGATATACCTGTCTATCATATGGATACGTATGTATGTCAAAATATGTATGTATGTATGTATATATATATATATATATATATATATATATATATATATATATATATATGGATTCACTTCATAACACTGAAACTTCAAAATACTGAAAATGACAAAACTTCATAATACTGAAGACCAAAATACTGAAAGCTCAAAATACTGAATACTCAAAATACTGAAACTCAAAATACTGAAAACACATATTATGTGCTGCTCAGCTTAAACAAAATAAATCATACAAATTTCTACCAAAAATATGCAGGGGGCAAGCCCCTGCACCCCTACTAATTATATATATCTACTCCAAGATTACACTTAACTACACTATATGCAATGTTGGGTTGATATATTTAATTAGCAGGGGGTGGTAAGTGCAGGGGCTTGCCCTGCATATGTAATATGTTAGAAATTGTTATGATTTATGTTGTTTCAGTATTCAATATTTATATATTGGTTTCAGTGTTTTGAGTTTCAGTATTTTGATATTTCAATGTTATGAAGTGAATCCATATATATATATATATATATATATATATATATATATATATATATATATATATATATATATGTATACATACATAGAGAAAGATGTAGGAATACATAGACAGATGTAGGTAGATAGAATATGTACAAACATATATATGTAATACACACATACAGATATAGATATATGTAGATACATATACATAGACAGACTGTTCTGACTATCTACAGGTATGACTGTATATGATGACCTCAACACCCCCTGTCCCACCCCCTCTGTCACTCTCACCCCCTCTGTGTGTCCCCCCCCTCCATGTCTATAGCAATATATGTACATCAATATATATATATATATATATGTATATGTATACAGACATATGTATATGTATATATTATATATATATATATATATATATATATATATATATATATACATATAGCTATATCTATATACACACATATATATATATATATATATATATATATATATATATATATAGAGAGAGAGAGAGATGTATATATATATTCTGAGTGAAGCACATGTGTACAGATGTATTGCAACAGGTGCCTGGTGACAAAGGCATGGAGTGAACACCAGTGTCAAAACTGGAGTACCATACCCAATTTCAAATCACCTACACCAGTAACCACCAGATATGTGATTGGCTGCCCACCACTGCATGTGTCAGGGGTGGACAGGGTCATAAATGTGTACAATAGTCCCCCCAATGATATTCACAGTGGCACACTATTCCTGGAATACCTGTACATGGTATGTGTCAGCAGACATGGTGTATCAGCTATGGACATGTATGTTAGTGTACCCCTCCACAACACATAATGGATGCCATGGTATGTACCTCACATGACAGCTACAGATATGGAGAAGGACACAGTGACATGTACAACACTGTGACAATGCACTCAAACACATTACCAATGCACAGTGACTGACAACACCACGGAGTACACACATACTACCCACATAGAGGTTACCACTCCTGGATTTACATACATAAGTCACACCCATGACAGATGTCCAACAACCATAGTAACACCTCACACCATCCACAACCTAAATGACTGCTGTGTGTCGTCCATGCCATTGCAATAGAGAGCACATGTGGAGGTAAAGGTTCCTACCCACAGATAAGACATACCCTGCAATAAACCACACAGTGTTAAGCAAGACTCCCCATGAGTACATGTCACACATACCCCTGCTGAATGTTAGTCAGATAGGTAATATGCCATATGAGTCACCCTGTGTAACTGTGTGACAGCAGCAGGTACCATCACACCACATGTGTCACAATGGTTAGGGTAGCAGAACAGTATGCTGCTGTAGTCCCAGGGGCAATAGCATATTGTATAGTATTGTATTGTAATGTATTGTATTGTGTTGTATTGTATTGGTATATTGAGGTGCCTCCTTCGTGGAGTGGAACCACTGCTGCTGTGCGCCAGTGTACAGGTACATATCCTGTAGTCAGGCTAGTGTTACATAGCAGTTCTATATGTGTGTTTAGCTCCTGTCAGAGTTCATGTAGCATGAAACCAGGGATACCATCAGGTCCCAGTCATGTTGTGTATTCTGCTTTCCTGAGGGGGCCTCTCACCTGGACTTCTGTGATAACAGGGAGGTTACAGTCAGCTGGGATAACTATGTCTTATTTTGCGGGAGAGGGAGGGGTGACACCTGCACTGAACCTGTCTGCCACAATGTTGTCAATATCTGTGGTTCCAATGAAATATTTGTTGTTGTGTACTAACTATGAGCATAGAGGAGGGATTCTGACCAGGTTGCTAAGATAACTGAAGAAGGCCTTCTGGTTATCTGTAGTGTCCCTCTTGATTTCCCTCTCAAAGTTGCCCATGGATGTTTGTATGAGGGAAAATAGATCCTTACTAGTGCTGCTCAGACATGCCTTCCCTTTATAGAATTATGCTTGTCTTGCAGTAGCTTCCATCTTTTGTAATACAATCTGTCTATGGCTGGGGTCCACCAGACAGGATGCTGTCCCTTTGTGGAGAGTGTCTTGGTCATATATGGGATTGCATGATCCATGCATTCTCGGAGATGTCCGTAGAAAGCATTTGTGTAGGGGTCAGCATTGTGGGTTGTGTCTTCCACTGGCCCAGTGGGCTGAAAGGATACCATGTCACTGTTACAAAGTGTAAAGTTTGCATCTGCAATGTTATTCACTATAGTCATTTGTGCTGGTGGTGGAGGTGGGATATGTATATCTAGGGCAATTAGTGTGTGGTCAGCTCATAGTAGTTGATGATGTAGGCCATACAGTACCTAGATACAACCCCCCAGAGTGAGGAGGTGCTCTGGACCTGAATCAGTGTTCTGACTGCTGGGGTTTGGCAGTATGTCGTATGGAGTGTGCAAGGTACTGTTACATAGTTGATGGCTGAGCACTGATACCTGGCCATTTACATGTGTATCCACCAATAGACAGACAGATGCTATATATGTGAGATATGTTGTATCATAACAGTCGAGTAGCATGTGTAGTATGTGTGCCAAATTCTGCTGACATATATTGCTGATATCAGGTTATTTTCTTTTTCAGGTACATGGCTCACCTGAAATCCGCTTAAACACTCCACAGCTGAGGATGAGGAGATACACCAGAGCCTGGTGCAGGATTATGCAATACTCTTTTCCCGCACCAGCCAGAATCAGCAGGAGAGGGCTGCACTGTGGCAAGACCTGGTCCGTTGGGTAAATGACATAGGCACGCATAATAGAACATATGAGCAGGTACGACATCACTGCAGTGATTTAATCAGAAATGTCCGTCGGCGTGCGTCGGATATCCACAGGCAACAGGTCGCCACAGATGGTGGGGTGGCTACACATCCCCCACTCACCAGACTGGAGGGACTACTCATGAGTGTAGTGTGCATGTGTGCATGTGTGTATGTGCGCATGTGTGCATGTGTGCATGTGTGCATGTCTGGACCTGTGCATGTGTGGATGTGTGCATCACTGGTAATGTGTAGACATTGTAAACTGTGTTTCCTGTTTCCCTCCCACAGGTTCTGGTGCTGCTCTGGTGTCATGCAGCAGGGAACCTGACTCAGGTGCCATGGGTACTGATAATGATGACATCTGTGTAATGGCACAGGAAGGTATGCCAGGGTCAATCATTGGTCAGCCGATTGACAGTACACAGCTGTCAACCCCATCAATACACACAGTTATCCTGCCAATACACCCTTTGTCACCAATGTCCCTAGGTGATGGACAGCATACAGTGGGCATTGACCAGGGTAATGTGGTATCTGTGGCACATGCCTCCCCACACAGCAGCCATGGGCATGGCCCTGAGATGGTACCACACAGACAGATGTCCAGGGGTTCTTGTGGGAGCATCCGTGGGTGTACTGCCCCTGTCAGAAGTGCCCACAGAGGTCTTACAACCTCAGCTATGTTTCGGGCTGTCATGCAGGGACAGTCATGTATGGAACGGTACACCAGACAGGATCTGAGGGAGCTGACAGCATGTTGCACAGCCATGACTGACAGTATGCGTGACATTGCGGCTGCCATCTGTAATTTCACCAATGTCATAGACAGACATTGTGGGGACATATTAGACCGGTTCTACAACTACATGTCCATGAGCCAGGGCGATGGTGGACGGTTAAGGTGTCGACATGGGCGTATGCCAGCAACAGCAGCAGCTGGCAGTCATCGCGGATGACAACAGGGCCACGGCCGCCCCCATAGTGCCAGCAGCAGCCCCAGCAATGCTGGGTCTGTGCTGTCATCAGACCGCCCCAGGAGACCACGTGCACGTGGCTCTGGCCAGGCCTGACAGGGATCTGTGTCCAGTCAAAGAACACCTGCTTCTGATGACAGTACCCAGTCTGGGTTGGTACCGGATACGGTCCGTAGCACCCCTGCAAGGCACAGGTACCATGTCCGTGGCCAGAGACACTGATCTGTATGACCTGGCAGGTACAGTCTGTGGCTGTACACAAACACCAGTATATGGCAGCCATGAGGTGGAACTGTGTGCCTCCATACACACATGCGAATTGACAAAACCTAGGGCTACCGCATACACGCGCACACTGCATCAACATTGCCCCACCTTGTACTACTGTCCCTCACCAACACACATACACATACATGTCAATCAGTGGTATAGGTGGCTGACTCAGGCATACCAAGTTCACACCCTGTGCATATGATGAAACTGTGCCACCTCCTGCAATCTGTAACATCAGTGCAGGTACAGGTTAACATGTTGCTGATGCACAGGGTGACTACATAGACGTGTAGTAATAGTATCATGTTATTAACAGTACTGTGTGCTGGAATAATTGTGGGTATATCACAGCATGCCTGATGCAGTAAGGGTGTGATTGTCATGTACTGTTGTCTACACCCTTGGTAAGTACCATAGTGTATCATCTGCACATGTTGGCATACTGGTGGTAAGGATGTCAACAGAAGGCTACATACATAAGTAGCACAGGGGATAAGGTAATGAATGTATTAATACGCAATGATGGACATGTAAACTGCAAGTGGCATGTTGCCCACACTGGACTCTGCAATGCGGATGTTTGAGGTTGTTGATATGTGTGCAGTACTACACGACTGGTACAGGACACACAGGAGCACCCTAGCACTGCAAGCTCACATCTCATACCATGCTAGACAGCCCCAACACACAAAACTAACTGTCACAGGAGGGAGAGTCCCCATACATGTCAAGGATACTGTGGTGGCAGGCCAGGTAGCATACATCCTACTAAGTATGGAACCACTGAGTGAAGGCTCAGTGTCTGTTATTTGACATGTGTATTACTGCAGGTATGAGCACACGGGTTTCCATCCAGTTATTGTACATCCTGACAGTACATGGTCTGTACACTTGTGTGTGCTGAGACTGGACCCTAGCCATCTGACCTGTGCATTTCCATGTACATGTGCATAGTGTCTGCATATTTGCAGTGTTACCTACTGGAAGTGGTACAGCTTGTTTGTTGTACAATGGACTACATGCAGCCCTGCTTACTGTAGCTTTGTTTGCATGCATGTTTGCTTGCAATTACCCTGGAATACTGATCCCACCTGCAATGCCTAGTTACAGAGCTTCTTTGGACTTCTAGTGACATCTGCATAGCTTACTATATGTATGTCCATGTCTCACTTGACAGAATGTCACTGTTTGTCCTGTTCACATGTACGTTGCCTGTGACACATTGCATATGACTTACCTGGCATTTGTCCATGTGAGCAGTCATATATGCTACTGCTAACTAATCACAGGCACTACACCCTCACATATTCATCTTCTGTTGAACCACCTGATTCGCTAGGGACGGCTTGCACCTGTCACCCCTGGGCTTTCGGATATTGGCAGAGGCTCTTGCTACCCCCATAGTGCCTATGTTAGGCAAGGCTCAAATGACAAACCCACCTTCATAGGTATCACAAGGGATAAGAAAGTAAGAGTAATGCTACCCAATGCCAGAAGTCTAAACCTCAAGATGCATGCACTCAAAACTCTCCTTAGCATGGAGAACATCGATATCTGTGCAGTAACAGATGCCTGGTTCAGGGCTACTGAGAGCACCCCAGCACTACCAGGTTATACCTCATACCATGCTTTTCAGCCCCAGAACTTGGAACGAACCACAACTGGAGGGGGAGTATTGATATTCATCAAAGATACCCACACCTCCAGGTTGGTGGCAAAGCACCAAGCATCAGATACTATCCATGTGCAACTAACAATGGGTGAAACTGCCTTCCAAGTTATAGCCTGCTACAGACCACCCTCCCAAACCCAAGAACTGCACTCGGCCTTCCTGAGAACAGTGGAAATATGAAGGTCTCTCCAAACATCATTATATTGGGCGACGTCAACTACCCAAACATAGACTGGGAGCATGACTCTAGCTCCAACACCCTAGGCCAAAGATTCCTAGAATATATGAGCTCAAATGCTATGGAACAACTTGTTACCACTCGCACAAGAAGGGGAAACATACTGGACCTGATCATCACCAACATGGGGACTCTATGTTCCAGACCAGAAGTGTATCCCTCACTGGTAAGATCAGACCATGAACTAATCTCATTGGATATTCACATCCCAACCCCACCCCCTGCCCAGAACACCACAGTGAACAACTTCTCTAAAAGCAAATTTACACTCCTCAAAACTGAGGTGGAAACCTTCAAAGCCCCCAGGCCTGTGGAAACTACAGACCAGACCGCAGATTCCTCTATAAACGCATTCTATGGACACCTTCAGGAATGCATGGATCATGTGATCCCGAATAAAACCAAGACCTAATCCTCCAAAGGCAGACGTCCTGTCTGGTGGACCCAGCCATAAACAAACTACACAATATAAGGAGGAAGCTACTAAATGATACAGCAAAACCCCAAAAAGGGAAGGCATCACTGATCAGTATTAGCAAATAACTACAGGCACTCATAAAATTGTCTAAGGCCAGCTTCGAGAGAAATTGCACAGGACACTAAGGATAATCACAAGGCTTTCTTCAGTTATGTTAGGAACCTGGGTGGTAATACCCAGATATGCTCAGAGGTATTCAATAATGTCAATAGAAACACCAAACCCACAGACATTGCCAACATTCTAGCTGACAGGTTCAGCGCAAACTTCTCCCCCCTCCACACCAAAAGGGCAAATATGTATCCCAGCAGAGTGCTGCCCCCCTGACATCTCAGATGCTCAGGTAAGAGCCGCCCTCTCCAAAACAATACACACTGCATCAATGGGACCAGACAGTGTCCTGGGCTGTGTCCTACATGAACTCCAAGAAGAGCTACAACCAAACATCAAACTACTGTTCAATCCCAGCCTTACTACAGGATATGTGGCCAAAGAGTGGCATATAGCAACAGTGGTCCCTCTACAGAAAGGTGGTGCCTCAACGGATCCGGGACACTATTGCCCCATAAGCCACACTAGCTCCGTCTGCAGAGCTATGGAAAGGATCATCATGGACCTCATAAATAAAGATATTGGGGACCTACAGAAACTGGATCATACCCAGTTTGGCTTTGTTAAGGGCAGATCCGGCCTCTCAAACCTGGTTGATTTCTTTGAAACAGTCACCAAGGCCATTGACGAGGGGAAGGTAGTCCACACAGCCTACCTGGACCTCGCAAAAGCCTTCGATACAATACCCCACTCGGGTATTCTAGAGAAGCTCACCAGCTTAAATATAAGCCCCTATGTCACTAGATGGATTGCACACTGGCTCAAGGACAGAACCCACATGGTTAGAATTGCTGGAGCCATGCCAGACTCCAAACCAGTTACAAGTAGTGTCCCACAAGGCTCAGTCCTGGGACCTCTCTTGTTTGGTATATATTTATCGGAGGTACAGGCCAACACGGAAGGACTGTGGCTGGCCAAATATGCAGATGACTGCAAACTGGCCACCATAATCGACTCTCCAGCCGACACAAGCATCCTCCAAAAGGGCCTCATAGAAACAGACAACTTGTGCCAGAGCCATGGCCTCAAGCTGAATGCAAGAAAGTGTATAGTCATCCCCTTTGGCAAAAACAAAGTGCCCACAAAGTACCAGGTAATCCATTAAGTACAGAAGAAGTAATTATGGACCTGGGGACCCAAGTTGATAGCAATCTCTCATTTGACAACCGCGTGGCCTAAGTGGTTAGAAAGACATTTTATATAGCCCACCCCATCATGAAGGGATTCACATCTAGATCAGGGGAGGACATCGTGCCTCTTTACTCATCCCTCATCAGGCCCATAATTGAGTACAATCCCCCTGTTGGGGTGTACCTTACCAGACACCTGCAGCAACTGGAAAGACCCCAAAAGTACCTCACCAAGAGGATCAAAGGGCTCAAACAGATGCCATATGCTGACCGGTTAAAGAAACCCCAGCTCTGCTCAGTGGCATACCGCCTGTTCAGAGGCGATCTGTGCCTGATGTATAAAGCCATGTCAAACCCAGAATTAATGGGCATGCTGCAGCTGAGAATATCCAAATCCCATCAGGCTACATGCTTGAGAGACTTGAACCTCAGCACTGAAATAAATAGGACATGCTGGAGGGACAGATTCATAACCCAGAGGCTCACTTCACTCTGGAATAAAATCCCAGTCCAGGTTAGGCAGAGTCCCTCATTGACTCTCTTCAAGAGGAAGCTTGATGAATGGATGGGACATTGTAGGTGTACCCCGGTTATCACTTCTGTGTCACTGTTAGACAGAGGCACAGTATACTAACCTCGGAAAAGGGCATGGCAAGATATATTTACAATGGATGGCAACAGCCAAACACATTCTGGCTAGGTTCATAAATGCCCTAGGGCAGATAGCCTAGTATGAACCTATGAACCTATGAACATATGTACCTTGTTCCCCATTGGCCCTATGTGCTGTTAATCACCATGGCAATCACAATACTGTGGTAGCATGTGCAAAGGTCAGTTGTCAGTCACCTCTATGGTACAGTTGTGGAATATGTGGGTCATGTGGCAATGTCACAGCTGCCACATGTACACAGTCAACCCTCTCCCCTACACATGGATGTACAACACATGTATGAGATGGAACCACATAGCCAAACTGGGGACTAAGCACTCTGAACCCAGTACTGGCATAACCTGTCAGGTGGCATGAAATACTACAGTGACTACAATACCAGTCTGATGTAGACCTACACTGACAGCAATACAAGCACGTGAACACACTGGGCCATTCGTGGAACCTAAGAATAGCATCTTGCATGAGAGGCAGACACCTCTGCAGCTGGCACACAGGCATACGTTATGCCTGAACACATCACAACACATGTATGAGATGGAACCACATAGCCAAACTGGGGACTAAGCACTCTGAACCCAGTACTGGCATAACCTGTCAGGTGGCATGAAATACTACAGTGACTACAATACCAGTCTGATGTAGACCTACACTGACAGCAATACAAGCATGTGAACACACTGGGCCATTCGTGGAACCTAAGAATAGCATCCTGCATGAGCGGCAGACACCTCTGCATCTGGCACACAGGCATACATTATGCCTGAACACATCACACATAACACATAGCACACAAATCCTGTGTGCCAAACAGTCACAGCCTGTACAGCTAGACAACACACCTGCCACAGTTGTGTTAGGTACCTTTATTGTCCGGTACAGTGAGGTCACGCTCACCAGGCTGGACAAGGTGAAGGTCACAGTGATATGCCCGTGGGGCACTATGGTCCACCACATAACAGAAGCATACAGGTCAGTCAGAGGCATGGACACATATGACTCAGCCATTGTCCATGCCACATACCTTCTCCTGCTGTACTTATAGGGTGCTGACATCATTACTGTTTAGAAAGGGGAATGTGCATCATGTACTGTGTTCTCCTAGTTGCCAAAAGGGACATTTCCCTCACAAAAAATTGCACACACACTAACCTCCCTCATCCAAACACACACTTGCCATTTGCAGTATTCAAACCACTACTTAACTATGTTATGACACTCTAGACAGGTGCATTAACAGAGAACGCAATTCGCATTAATGGGAGGTTTCCCTTCTCCTGCTGTACTTATAGGGTGCTGACATCATCAGTGTTTAGAAAGGGGAATGTGCATCCTGTAGTGTGTTCTCCTAGTTGCCAAAAGGGACATTTCCCTCACACAAAATGGCACACACACTAACCCCCCTCATCCAAACACACACACTTGCAGGATTCAAACCACTACATGCTATGACACTTGAAACGGACGCATTAGCAGAGTGTGCTATTCGTATTACTGGGAGGTTTCTGTTCTCCTGCTGCACTTATGGGGTGCTGACATCATCAGTGTTTAGAAAGGGGAATGTGCATCCTGTAGTGTGTTTTCCCAGTTGCCATAAGGGACATTTCCCTCACACAGACTTACACACACACCAACCCCACTCACACACAC
Organism: Protopterus annectens; assembly: GCF_019279795.1. Classification (NCBI taxonomy): domain Eukaryota; kingdom Metazoa; phylum Chordata; order Ceratodontiformes; family Protopteridae; genus Protopterus; species Protopterus annectens. Next base: position 1,203,597,020 of record NC_056737.1, read on the forward strand.
CCACTGAGCATTTGCAGGATTCAAACCCCTACCTAACTATGTTATGACACTCGAGATGGACACATTAGCGGAGCGCGCTATTTGCATTACTGGGAGGTTACCCTTCTCCTGCTGTACTTGTAGGGTGCTGACATCATCAGTGTTTAGAAAGGGAAATGTGCATCCTGTAGTGTGTTTTCCCAGTTGCTAAAAGGGGGATTTCCCTCACACAGACTTGCACACACACCAACCCCACTGACACACTGAGCATTTGCAGGATTCAAACCCCTACCTAACTTTGTTATGACACTTGAAATGGGTGCATTAGCGGAGTGCGCTATTCACATTACTTGGAGGTTTCTCTTCTCCTGCTGTACTTATAGGGTGCTGACATCATCAGTGTTTAGAAAGGGGAATGTGCATCCTGTGGGGAGGCAGACGCCAAGCACACTCTGGCTAAGGTGTCATTCCCTAGAGCAAACAGCCTAGTGTTGCCCTCTACACCCATATGTTTAATTATCAAATGCACATTATTTGTTTCTGATAGACTGTTTTCAGGTCTTTATTGCCATAGCATTCCCTGTTTGTATGAACAACTTGTGTATTTGTGGAAGATGTTTGCATATGGGAGGATCCACTATATCACGTATGTCTCTGTAGTAATTTAACTGTGTGCACTGGGCAGATTGCTGTAATGTGGTTGGTTCCTGGAATAACATGTACAAATACCAGATATGTGTGGCCAACTGCTAAACTGAGATTTGGCCTAAGTGTGTGAGCATGCCCAGTTCAGCCTTCCCATGGCATGTTGTCTGACATATGTCTCATTTATGAAAGTGTGTGAGCATGCCCAGTGTGAGCTTTCCATATGTTGAACTCTGCAGCCCACCACATTTGTGGATGAGTGTGAACTTCAACAAATATCTCCCGTTTATGGTTGTGTGTTGTGTGTCATGTTGTGTAGTTACTGTCCGACTGCTTTGTGTGTGAACACAACAGGGATTATACTGTGCCTGCAGGATTTGCATGGGATACTTTGCATACAGTTGTCAACATCCTTTCATACTGACCTAACTTTGTAGTACCGTATAGTGTACTGGTTCAGTACTTTGACTGTGGTGGACAGTATCCTGGGCTTTAGTCCTATCACTACTTTACATTTCCATAGTGAGCACAACAGCCTGGTTAGGGGCCAGTTGTGCACATCTGACCATGTTGCATTATGTTCAGATATGAACTACTTAAACCAGGCTCGTCCAACATTGGTAGTGTATTCCACAACATAGGTGTACATTTGCAAACACTAGCGATGTGCCCTAGGCCATTTCTAATGCTAGTCGGAGAGTGTGTTTGTCCTTCGACACACATTGTAAGTGGAGTTTGCCATGACATATGTCATGGTTAGTATACTGTGCCTCTGTCTACCTGTGACATAACAGTGATACCCAGGGTAAACCTACCATCTCCCATCCACTCATCAAGATTCCTTTTGAGGAGGATCGATGGGTGACTCTATGGATAGCCTGTACTGGGAGTTTACTCATCAGTGGGGGTGGCTTCTGTGTTATGGATCATGCAGTACATCTTGTCCTATGTATGTCACTGCTGGGGTTCAGGTCTGTCATGTGCATAGCTCACTGCCATTCAGATTGTACAAGGTACAGCATGTTTATTGATTGCAGCTTGGACATGGCTTTATACATCAGGCACAGCTTGCCTCTGGGTGGGCAGTATGGCAGTGTGTGTAGCTGCAGTTTGTTTAATCAGGCAACACATGGCATCTGTGCAAGCTCTTTGATACTCCTGGTGAGGTACTGTTGGGGACTTTAGAGTTGATGGAGGTGTCTGCTGAGGTACATCCCACAGGGGCTATTGTAGTTAATTGTAACACTGATGAAGGATGACTGCAGAGCCACAATGACCTCCCCTTATCTAGATCTGACAACCTTCATGATTAGGTGGGTATATGGTATGTTTCTGTAAACACTACAGGCACATGTTTGTCCAATGCAGGATATCTATCACCTTGTGCCCCCAGGTCTCTCATTACATGTTAAGTACGTAATGGGTTAACACCTATGTGGTAATTGGTGGGCACTTACTGTATCACGGGGGTTGACTATACACTTTTCTGCAATTAGCTTGCAGACATGGCTATGGCACCAGTTGTCTGTTTCTATGTGGCCCTTTTGTTGGATGCTTGTGTCAGCTGGAGGGTCAGATATGGTGGGCAGTTTGTAGTCCTCTGCAAACATGTTCACACTCAGTCCTTCCATGTTGGCCTGTACCTATGGGACATATATACCAAACGAGGGAGGTCCCAGGACCAAGCCTTGTGGGATGCCAGTTATATCTGGTTTGTAGTCTGACATGGCTGCAGCATGTCTGACCATGTCAGTTCTGTCCTTGGTCTGGCTTGCAACCCCTCTACTGACATAGGGGTTTATATTTAAGCTGGTGAGCATATCTATAATGAACATGTAGGGTATTGTATAGAAGCCTTTGCAAGGTCCAGCTACGCTGTGTGGACCACATTGCCTTCATCAATGACCTTAATGACTGTTTCAAATGAGTCAAACATGTTTAGGGACAGGATCTGCACTTAAGAAAGCCACACTGGGTAGGGTCCAGTGTCAGTAGGTCCCCAATATCTTTATGTCTGCAGTACATGCTGATCCTTTCCATAGCTGTGCAGACCGAGCTTCTCAGGATTCTGGGGTGGTAGTTTTCAGTATCCATTCAGGCAACACCTTTGTTGAGAAGGACCACTGTTGTTGTACACTGCTCTTTGGGTACATATCCTGTGGTAAGGCTGACATTGAGCAGTAGTGTGATTTGGCATTCCATTCTTCTTGGAGTCCATGTTGGACTCAGCCCAGGACACCATCTCATACCATTGCTGCTGTGTGTTTTGCTTTGTAGATGCTGGCTGTTACCTCAGCATCTGCAATGTCAGGGGGCCAGTAGTCTGCTGGGATAGATATTTTGCATTCTGGGGGGGGGTTGCACTGCACCTGTCAGGATGTATGTTGGCAATATGTGTGTGTGTTTGGTATGTTGTTTGTAATATTTGTGTGATTCAGAGCATATCTGTGAATTCCCAACACGGTTCCTACCACCAGTTGTGGAAGCCTTGGGATTATCCTTAGTGTCCTGTACAATTTGTATCTTCATAGGTTCATAGGTTCATACTAGGCTATCCACCCTAGGGCATTTGTAAGACTAGCCAGAGTGTGTGTGGCTTTCGCCACCCCTTGCTATTTGAATATTATGGCCATTTATGATTTGCTTTGCTGTGCCTCTGTCTGGACGTGACACAGTGAAGACCTCCAGTGTAACTCTACGATCATCCATCCACTTGGCAAGATTCCTGTTGAAGAGTGTCAGTGAGGGGCTCTGCCTAACATGGAGTGGGATTTTGTTCCAGGGTGTGGGGAGCCTCTGGGTTATGTATCTGTCCCTCCAGCACATCCTATTTTATTATGTGTTGAGGTTGACATCTCTCACTCTCACAGCTCCGATGGCTTTGAGTTTTCTGGGGTGGAGCATGTCCATTACTCCTGTGTTGGACATGGCCTTGTACAACAGACATACAATGCCTCTGTGTAGGCAGTATGTGACTGCATTCAGCTGGGGTGTCTACATCCAGGCAGCATATGACATATATTTGAGACCCTTTATCCTCTTGGTGAGGTACCTTTGAGGTCTTTCTAACTGCTGCAGGTGTCAGGTAAGGTACATCCCAAATGAGGCATTGTACTAGATTATGGGTCTCTGATAAGAGAACAGTATAGGGGCACAATGACCTCTGTTGACGTAGATGTGAATCCTTTCATGATACGGTGTCCAATATAGACAGTCTTCCTAGCCACATTGGCAATGTGAGTGTCACATAACAGGTTACTGTCCACTTGTGTCCCTAGGTCCCTGATTACTCCTTCCATACATAATGGTTTACCACCTATGTGGTAATTTGTGAGTACATTGTTTGGTATTTGGTGGGACATTCATACTGTCCAGTGTCTTCAGGATGGCTGGGTGGGGTTCCTGTGTGTGAGAGTGTGGTCTGTAGCATGCTACAGACTGCACAGTAGTCTTGCCTGTGGTTAGTTGCACATGGGTGGACTCCAATGCCTTGTGCATTGTCAGTTACCTGGACGTATGGGTGTCTGTGCTGAATATGGATACTCACCCTCCTTTTATGTTTTGTTCCAGGTTTTGGGGCCATAACGCATGATATGTGGTATAACCTGGTAGTGCTGGTGTGCTGTCAGGAGGCTTGCAGCAGGTTTCTGTCACTGCACAGACATTGATGTTCTCCATACTGGGGATGGCCTCGGGAGCATGCATATTGAGGTTTACACATTTGGCATTGGTCAGCATTACCCTTATGTTTCTTTCCACTTATGATTTGTAGGGTGGTGTATTAGTCTTTTCAGTCTTGCCTACGAAAGGCTCTATGGAGGTGGTAAAAGCCTTATCCAATATCCAGATGCCCAGGGGTAACAGGTGCAAGCCATCCCTGGAACAGCTGTGTGACTTGTCAAGCATGACATCCCAAGCAGACAAACATTGGATCCCCTTGGAATGACACCAGTAATTGTGCCACTTGTTATAACTGATCATTCTATGTTTGTACTGTGGCATCATTCTTGGTGAGGGTAGGATGCTGCAAATGGTCATTGTCATACCGGCCTGGACTACATAATTGGAGAGCTCATCTATGTCTCTTTTCATGTAGTCTGGGGAGGTACATCTCAGGTCATTCACACCAGCATGAACTATGACTGCATCATATTTCTACTTGCTTTGGGGTGACCTGCATACTTGTGTTATGGGGCGTATTGTAGCAGCCTACAGGCAGCTTACTGTGCCCTTTCCCTTGTTCAGTCTGGTGTGTGGGACAGCAGTGTGTCTCACTATGGAGTCACCTATTACAACTGTATCAGGCATGTTGTTTCTCCTTCTGGCCTGTGACTGTTTGGCACACCAGCTTTGTGTACTATGTGTTGCATGTGCTATGTTTGGAGGTTGTTTGATTGGGTGTCTGCTTTGGAGGCCTCTGTTGGTGTGGTTTGTTTGTAATTCGGGCCTCCGGGAATGTTTTTCTGTGTTTATGTCTTTGGTTTGCAGTTGTCATAGGTCTATGTGGGACTGGGTTTGTAGTGTGTGTGGTTACCTTCTTCTCCTGACTAGTTTTGGGAGTACTGAGTTGAGGGAGCTCAGCCTCCAGTTTGGATAAATGGTTGCATCTCTTACATATATTTGTATTTCTTGGGGGGAGTTGAGGGTTGTCTGTGTACTTGGGGCAGGTGTAACATTGCCTCAAGATTCACAGATTAAACTTGTTGTAGCTGGCCTTAGTGGATTGTATGTGTGGACATATCTTATTGCCATACTACTGATCAGTGATTACTTCTTTTTTTATGTTTGCTCTATCATGTAGTAGCTTCCTCATTCTCTTGCATGGTTTGGTAATGGCTGGAGTCCACCATGCCAGATGCCTGTGTGTATGGCATTGTGTCTTGTTTTAATATAGGATTGCATAATCCAAGCATTCCTGGCAGTGTTCATGGAATGCCTGTATAACAGGTTCTGAGGTGTGGCCCATACTTGGCACCTGCACAGGGCCTTTGATGTATTCCACATCAGTTTGGAGGAGTGCAACTTTTGCTTTACACATGTTTTTCACTGTGGTTTTCTGGCCAGGGACTGTGGTCAGGATGTGTATATCCAGTGTGATTACTCTATGGTCTGGTCTTACCAGTGAGCAATACACTTCTCATCTTGCCATCCAGTACCCATGTTGCTGATTATCACATCCAGTATGCTTACCCCTCTTGTGGGAGTGGTACATTGTTCCTGGGCATTTTGGTTTATGGATTCTATGAACTTTTGTCCTACAGTGTTGGAGCTAGTATAATGCTCCCAGTCTATGTCTGGGTATTTTCAGTCACCCAATAGAATGTGGTTTGGAGGACTTGATATATTCATGTATTCCAACATAGGCCAGGTGTAGTTCCTGGTGTTGTGATGGTAGTCTGTAGCAGGCTATAAACTGGGAGGCAGTTTTAACCACTGTTACTTGACCATGGCTAGTCCATGCTGCTTCTTGTTGTGGTACCAACATGAGGGTGTGGTTATCCTTGACAATTATTGCTAGTCACCCTCCTTTTGTAGTTTGTTACATGTTTTGTGGCTGTACAGCACAGTATGAGGTGTAACCTGGTAGTGTTAGGGTGCTGTTGTGAGCCTTGACCCAGTTTTCTGTTACAGCACAGATATCAACATTCTCCATACTGGGTGAGTTTAGACTGCATGCATCTTGCTGTTTAGACTTCTGGCATTGGGTAGCATTACATCTAGGTTCTTATCCCTTCTGATACCTATGGAGGTAGGTTTGTGTTTTGAGCCTTACCTATTCAGGGCACGCTGTGGGTAACAACAGCCTTTGCCAGTATCCATATGGCCTGCACTGATAGGTGCACGCCAGTCCTAGCAGGTGGAGCATCATGTCATGCTCAGCATGTCATCCCAGGCTGGCACACATTGGATCCCCTTTGACTAACTGCAATACTTCAGCCAGTTATTGCAATTGATCATCTCATTGTCATATTGTGGCATGATGCTTGGTGAGGGTAGGATGTAAGACACGGTCCTCAGGTGTGCATATAGTACATGGTGTTACTTTACTTAACACATGGCATTCATACCTCAGGTGGTGCTGCAGGGCTGCTTTTGTCGGATGCACATATTACACTCCATGTACATGTGTGTGAGCAGGTCATGTCATTTTAGGCATCCCTGTTATTATTTGAGTGACATTGGAAAATAAACGATAACAAACTGAAGAAAATATCCAGGAGTAGCCACCAAACCACGATGCAGAAGCCAAAAAGATATTTTATGAAAGACAAAAGCTCAAATCAAATAAACTGTGAAGCGCTTTTCGTTTGATCTATGTCAAACTTCTTCAGACAAACAGCAGCAGTGATGTCATTTCCTTATATAATTTCAAATTATCAGCTGATGAACAATCTGATTATGTCATTTCCTTTTCACATATTAGTTATCAGTAATACGCCATCTACTGGTTGATTACCAAACTAACTGGATATTTTTACAAAATCCATTAAAAAGAGCACAAAAATTCATTTAACAAAATTCTAATAATAAATATTCTGAAAAATGTATGTGAAATATATTAAAAATCTAATTTTTTTAAAAAAACCTTATAAAAAATCTAATATTATTTGAGTGAGTCAGAGGGGGTATCATTCCCAGGGTTCCTACTGAGCCAGTGTATGTGCTATGCGTTGCCTCTTTGCCAAGGCCAGGGCATACTGGGCACGCCTCCTTCTGCCTACTGGGGCAGGCTCAGGTTGTTCCTCCTCCGAGTCACACTCTGCCTGTGATGGCCTTGGCAATGGTGGGGGGCTGTTTGGCCCAGCTGTTTTCACAAGATCATATTATGTAGAATAGCACATACCATGACAATTTGGGTACATGTAGTTGGTGTGTACTGCAAGGCTCCACCAGATGTGTCCAGACACCGGAACCATGACTTGAGCAGCCCAAACACACGCTCTATTACATTACGTGTTTGTGCGTGTGTCTCATTATGGTGTTCCTGTTCAGGTGTGTGTGCATTTCTGATGGGTGTCATCAGCCACGGCTCCAGTGCATAACCTGCATCCCCCACTAGGTGTCCATGTAGGATGTCCCCATTGGCAAATGTCTGGTACAGCTGCGTCAAATGCCAGATGTGGGAATCATGGTAGCTCCCAGGGCAGCCAGCATACACATTCATTATTACGCTCTGGGCATCACACATGACCTGGCAGTTGATGGAGGAGAAGCCCTTGCGGTTAATGTAGGCCCTACCCCGATCACCGGCTGGTGCTTTGATGCGTATGTGCGTGCAGTCTATTGCACCCACTACCTCAGGGTATTCCGCTATTTGCTGGAAGAGATGCATATTGCTGGCCAATACCTCATGGGCATTGGGGAAATATGCATGATCACTGACATGTGCTGACATGGCATCCAGGAACTGGTGCAGTACCCTGGAGGCTAATGCCTGTGATATCCCCATCATATCACCAGTTGGTCTCTGGAAGGTACCTGTTGCTAGTATTCTTAGGCCAACACATACCTTGGTTTCCACTGGGATGGGTTCCCCTCTGTTGGTTCTGTGTGTGAGGCGTGGCCTGCAAAGCTCAACTATTTGCTGCAGGAGGTCTCTGTCCACTCTATAACGCTCTACTATCTCCAGCTCATGTAACCCATGGTAGGTGACCCTGGGCCTGTACACTCTTCTCCATCTCCTCACTGTGGGTTGTCTGTCACCATCTGCATTGTCACCACCCTCAGCAAGTCGCCTATGTCTCATTATGACAGCTATGACAGCCCCTAACATTTCTGCTCTGAATTCAGCTTTTTCAGTTTTCACTTCTAATAGCTTACTCCTGTCTTGCAGTGTCTCTTGAGAGAAACATCCTGCATTGCTGTTTACAGAGTTTTAAGTGCTGGGCTGTGCTACTATTCTGCCTGTGTAATTGCCTGCTTCTAATTGTTTTCACCTGCTAGCTCCAGCAGTATTCCCTGCTAGCTTCCTACTAATTCAGTTTCTTCCTTTTTCCTTTCTGTTTCCTCAGGGGGGAGCAGCATGCATACCAGCAGAAACACACTCACAGTGGCTTACATGCGTGCACACGTGCTTACACGGTTCAGAATCTGCTTATTCGGGTTAAAACGCGTGCACACCCACGCAAACAGTGATACAAGTCTGCCAACAGGCTCCCACATGCTCAGTCTGCCCTACACACGCGCACACCCGCGCAAACAGTGTTAAACATCTGCCAACACACTCCAACCTGCTCAGTATGCCTTACACGAGCGCATACTGTCTTACTCGCGCTTCATGGTGCACACACGTGTGCATGCACGCTCAGCAAGAGATTTGGTGTAGGCAACAGTGTACACCTTCCATTTCTTGACTTTCCCATGCTTATGTTGTGGCACTCCTCTTTCCATGATATGTGTCTGACATCTGTCATGTAACACTGAACTCCAATGAACTGCATTTCTTACTGCCATTCCCCCCTGTGATGTCACCTATCTCCTACTCTGTTCCTCCCCCTTATGTAACTCTTACACTACTCAGAATGTGCTCATTTGCTATGGGACAGTGGAATTCAGTATCCTAACACTCATTTGCATCAGATTGCCTACTAATGCTTAGTTACATGTCTTAGACTCAGCTTCCCCCCTTAGCAACCACTACACGGTGGCCATGTTGTTTTTGGTGTGCTGGTCCCTGCATTGTAAATCCATGTACTGCATAAAACTGACATTTGTGGGTTTATAACCTTCGTTTTTATGTTTTATACAGAGCACCCCGTTTGCGCGGGGTTGCGCTGGGTTTAAACCGCCGAAAAAAAAAATTATTTATTTCTCATATTTGCATCGGGGTACCTTGCCAATGGCCACATATTTGGCCATTGGCATGCTGCCTGACACATATGCACCCTTTATTTGGAGCTGACATGGCTCCATTGTGATTTTTGTAGAAACGTACTCAGTTGTCAACTGAGTACATTTCTGCAGCTAAAACGGCTCTTACACGGGCTGCTTTGGGCTTCCTGGATTGCTAATCTACCTCATTTGCATGCTATTTGGCTGCAAGTGAGGTAATTAGCATATCCACGCCCACTCTGTGTAAGAGACATTTTAGCTTAGACACGGACTTTAGGGCTGTTCCTGGATCGGGAAGGCTGCATGGAGTCTTACACTACTCTTAGACTCCGTGCAAGCCTTCGTGAATCCTGCCAAAGGAGAATTAGACACCACCTGATACATGGAAAGGTGCTATTCCTGAAACCTAAAGGAGTGTGTGCGAATTAATATAAGACAAGGACAATTAGGCACCAACGGATACGTGGAAAGGTGCTATTCCTGAAACCTAAAGGAGTGTGTGCGAATTAATGTAAGACAAGGACACACCCGGAGATACGTGAAAGGTGCTATTCCTGAAACCTAAACCTAAGTGTGAATTAAATTACGTAAGACAAGGACAATTAGACACCAACGGATATGTGGAAAGGTGCTATCCTTGAAATCAAAAGGAGTGTGTGCGAATTAATGTAAGACAAGGAGAATTACACACCAACGGATACATGGAAAGGTGCTATTCCTGAAATCTAAAGCAGTGCGTGCGAATTAATGTAAGACAAGGACAATTAGACACCAACGGATACATGGAAAGGTGCTATTCCTGAAATCTAAAGGTGTGTGTGAGAATTAATGTAAGACAAGAAGCATTAGACACCAATGAATACGTGGAAAGGTGCTATTCCTGAAATCTAAAGGAGTGTGTGGAAATTAATGTAAGAGTTCTATCTCTTAAGAGACTGTAATTTCAGTATTAGGAAGGGAGAGAAAAATACTCAAAATATTCAATAAGTTAAAATATGTTCATAGGTGTTTACTAGGCTAACGACCTTTTTAATCCTAGCCATGCATCCCAAATCTAACAAGTTCTACTACCCTTGATAAGTGTAAGCATGGACCTGGGAGAGGAACCATTTACAGGTTACCTGTTTGCATTAGAGACATGGGTGCCAAACCAGGGATGAATTTCCTGTTCTCCATCCAAATGTCCAAGTTACATTTGAATTAGGTTAGGGAGGAAACCTGCTTCACATGGATGTGGAGCCTGTTACGGAGATGGGGTAGTCTCTGGGAAAAATACCTGGCTCACCAGCAGCTCCTATTTATATCACAGGGAAGGTTTAAGTCTTTAGAATGATAAATTCTGGTTCTGTTTGTTTTGTGGATATACAGGAGGTCTATAAGAGTGGGATATGGCAATACCCTGTATGCCAGCATAGGTTTCCCCTCAAAAGCCTGTAGGAGACAGAATACAGGGATATGGCCTAGAGGGGGTCTACATAGGACATTTTACTTACGCCCTGTATTCTTTTAGTGAGGAACCTCTGTGGACGTTCCAGTTGTTGGATATGCCTGCATAGGTACATACCAAAGGGGACATTGTACTCAATGATAGGTCTGATGAATGCCAAATACAGTTGAACAATGACTTATTTGGACTTAGATACCATACCTTTGTTTATAAGTTGCAAAACATAAAATGATTTCCTCACTACTGTAGACACATGATGGTCAAAGGCTAGATTACTGTCTACGTGTGTCCCTACATCCCTGACTACTGGGTCAACTATAAGGGGTGTGTTGTCAGTATGATAGTGGGGGTGAATGGCTTCCTGAAAGATACTATTATGCATTTATAGGCATTTAGTTTTAGTCCATGGCTCTGACACCAGTTATTTGTCTGTGTCAGCCCTTCCTGGAGAACATGTGTGTCAGTGTGGGATTCAATGACAGCTCCTAATTTGCAATCATTTGCAAATTTAGTCAGCCAAAGACCATTGACATTGTCCTTGACTTCAGAGAAGTAAATGCCAAAAAGAAGAGGTCCAAGGACCGATTCCTCAGGGATTCCACGTGCAACTGGCCTCTTTGTAGAGGTGGACTCCCCAATTATAACTTCCTGGGTCCTGTCTGTGAGCCAGTTGGCTATGCACTGGGTGACATATGGGTTTGTACCTAACCTCTTGAGTTTCTCAACAATGCCCGAGTGGGGTATTCTGTCAAATGCCTTGGCCAGGTCAAGGTAGGCAGTGTAAACCATTTTGCTCTCATTCATTGCTTTGGTGACCTTCACAAAGAAGTCCACCAGGTGGAGTAGGCATGACTTGCCCTTGATGAAAGCAACCTGGGTTGGGTCCAGTGTCTGGAGGTTTACTATATCTTTATTGATCATTTCCATGATAATTCTTTCCATGGCTTTGCATATGAGACTAGTGAGACTGATGGATCTGTAGTTTCCAAGGACTGTAGTTTGTGCAGAGGGATGACTGTTGCCTTTTTCCATTCATGAGGCATGAAACCTGTTTGGAAGGTACAGTTAAATAATAATTCTGGAGGACCTTAAATGTCATGTTTCATGCTATTTAGAAGGCACCTTGGGATATTGTCTGGGCCCATTGACCCAGTGTTTTGGGCCTTAGAGAGAGTTTTAAGGACCTGTTCCCTAGTGACAGCAGGGGGAGTTATATTTGATGGTATTCCCTGAGGAAAGGTTGAGGGGAAGAGAGGGGTAAAGTTGGAGCTAATGCAGCTGAAGAAGCTGAAGCTATTTAGAGGGAAAACTCTACATACCGCAGGTAGAAGCTGGTGACAGAAATCATTTTTATAAGTAGCAAAGGTGTCAAAGTATTGAGTTACAATATTTTACAGACAGGTTTTTGTGATCATAAAACTATAACAGATATTTTATGGAAATAAGGGAGAACTAATAGCAAAGAAGGTAGAGTACAGATTGTTGTTGTTTTGTAATTTACTTGAGTCATTTTATGTAACCTGAAGGACTTTAGGAAGTCAAGGTTGTTTGTCAACAACTTCTTTAAATTTTTGCAATGATGTTTATCCATCTTAGTCTCTGTTTCCCCGCTCTTCTCAAATGGCTCATGTTTTTACATTATGTAGACAAAATGTTTTTTTCAGCTTTACTATCAGTCCTTCCAGTGGACAGCCTGAGGTCATTTCTTTAACTACTGTCTGTTTTCTACTTCTTTCAGTTCATTAAAATCTCAACATATTTCTTCAACACTGCAGTTGAAAAGCCTTCACTTTCTGGTAATCTGGTAATCCAGCTCTGATACCCATATGTTATTACTGTGAAAACCGTAGCTTTGACTATACGGATCTTTGTTGCCATTTTGCCATTGTGATGTCTTTACTCATTGCTTTGTTGTTTGGATTTGTCATAGCATTTCTCCTCAGAAACAAGCATACTTTAATTTCGAGGCTGCAGTCACCATCTGCAGGGATCGTTGAGCCTGTGAAATAAAATATGTAATTTCAAGTTGCTTATTCCCCAGTTATTTGCAAAGAATTGAACTTGGTTTTTATGTTAACAGCAAAACCGTTTTTATACTTTCTATTCTCATTTTCAACAGGCTATTCAATTCCTCCTCACTTTCAGTCAACACTGGTATCACCCAAGGCTGTTAATATTTCTCCCGATAATATTGATTCCAACTCTGCTTCATATAGCCCAAGATTTCTCATGAGAAGAGAAGAGTTTCTCCCCCAGTTGTTGCCAGATCATACACAAAGAGGGTCTATATCACTTAATCGAAATACATATTCCTTCAATAAGTATTCACCGGACACTAATCAGTGAAACTCATTTCAGCAAACTCCATACTTTTTACCAGCATTAGGAATCACTGAACCACCAGCACTCTGGAAGAGACACCACACTAAATCAAACCCACCCAAGTGGGGGCTTCATCCCTACACCCACCAATCTATATATACCAACTCGAAGATCGCACTACAGTGGGGAAAAGAGAAAACTTGTGGTGATGGCCAAGTGCTTCCTAACCCTGAGAAAAAAGTCTGAGGTTCACTAAAATAAATTTTGCTGTGTTTGATGGATATGTATTCAACGAATATGTATTTCAATTAAATGATATAGACCCACACAAAGAAGTATATGCCCCCACTGGAGATTTATATTTTATTATGTTGGGAGCGAGCAGAGTGTCTTGGACTCATGCAGAGAATGCTTCTGATGGCAGGTTGAAAACACTGGGGGTTTATAAACAATCCTACCTGACTCCTTTGTCTAACACTAAATTAATTCACTAGCTCTAGTCCTACCTTTGTTACCATCCTTGATGGTTCAGCCCTTCAAGGTACCAAACGGTATCCTCTGGGATATTACAAAATCTTACACCACCAAATATGCATCACCATTTAAATGGCACTACTGGTCTTTTTGGCTTTTAGAGATAAAACTAAACATGGACCTTGCTCCCTAGCACTAGCAGCTAAAATGGGGTGCAACATTTTAAATATTGTCTAGAATGTAAACTTGTTTGAAATTCACTCACTTTTCCTTATTAATTTTATATCCTGAAATGTGCTGTTCTGTAGTGATCAACATGATCTAACAGGAATATGGGACAATTGATCTACAGCCATTTGAATGGGCGTTGATCAATTGAAGAAATTTGAGTGAAACAACTTTTGTCGATGGTGGAGTTATCTTTTTTCTCCACTGTTGTGCAACCTTGAGCAGTATATATATATATATATATATATATATATATATATATATATGTGTGTGTGTGTGTGTGTGTGTGAGATAAAGTCTGGAAACAGTGAAGGTATGCCTCCCATGAGGATATGAGGAGTGCAGGAGGGATGTCCCCCCAAATAACTTTCATCTGAGGTTCTCTGAACATTGTTTTGGCCATTATTTTTTGATTGATTAGTACTCAGTCAAAGAGTTGTTAAATGTTCAGGGTAAATCCAATCTACATGGGATTATTAGCTGTTAATCTACTGACGCACACACACACACACACACACACACACACACACACACACACACACACATATATATATATATATATATATATATATATATATATATATATATATATATATATATATAAATGGAGTCACTTTATATCCTTGAAATACTGAAATGTCAAAATTCAATATTTCGAAGCCATAAAGTCAAATCTGTATAACACAGAAAACTCAGAAGCTCGAAATTCAAAATCTTGCACACTGCAGATTTTGAATTTTGCGCTACTACTGCACACACACCATCCTCCCCACACACAAACACAAGCTCTCTACTACATAAAAGCAGGGGGGGCAAGCTGCCCTGCACCTCCCATATGGGGGGCTGTGCCCCCCACATCCCCCCTACTTAAATATTCTAACTCCGTGGTCACACTACACACAAACACACACACACAACACCAGCACACAAGCTACATTCTGCTTGCACACACACATCACAGCAACAAAACACACTAACACACACCACAGCCCCTATGCAAAACCTTTAACACAGACATACAATTACCTGAATTCATAACCACAGCGGAACCTCAGAAACGTGAAATTCAAAACCTCCGGTTTTCGAGGTTTTGAATTTTGCGCTTCTGAGCTTTCGCTCTTTTCAGGATTCTACTTTATGGACTTGTAATGGTCAAAGTTCCTTATATCGATTGTTACATATTTCCTGGGCTTTTCCCTTATCTTCATGCTTGTGTGACCCTGGAGTTAGTATTTTTAACGTCCAGGGGTGTGTGGGCATGGGGTGAAGCTCCCCTCAAAAAAGTTGTTTTTGTAATTGCAAATGTAACTTGTTGGTTTACATTTGCGATTACTTTTTCTTTGTTGAGTGTTTTTTGTGATTAATGGTTATTTCCAATTAGTTTATTTGATGTTTTCAGTTTTCATCAAACTTACTGTCGATTATTCATTATAAACTCATTGTGTCTTATCTATACTAAGGTTCATCTCATGTGCTTTCAATTTTGCATTCCATTCCCCTATCATCAACTGAAGTTCTTATTTAGAGCTTGCATTCAATGCCACACTGTCTGCATACAACAACTGTGTTGATTTGTACCCAGCAACCTGTTTGCTAATGTAGTCCATCACCAGTATGACCAGAACTGAGCCACGATGCACAAGCACTCCCACTGGATAACCCTCTGTGAGTGCGAATACTTCTTGCATCTGTTTTGGGGTCCTTGCACACAGCCTTCACTAATTATACCAGTGTTTCTGGGACTTCAAACCATCACAGAACTGCCTAAATCAGCTTTCTTGGAACCTTGTCTTATGCTCTCTCCAAGTCTAGAAATGCACAGTTGGACTATTTCCTCATCTCCAGCTTCTTCTCAATTATCTGTCTCACTGCAAGCATTGGGTCAGCTGGGCTGCATACTAATCTGAATCTAAATTGCTCATCTCCATTCTTACTTTCTACTGCTCTGCATATTCATTTATCAGTCACCATCTCTAGAACATTTATGCTTCTTCTTGTATATGCACGAGCATGCTTATTCTCCAGTCGTCTAGGATACACCTATCTTTCCATACTGCTATGAATGCCTTCTGAAGCCATTCCTCCCCAAACTCTTCTAACATCTTCATCATATCAACTGTTTCCTCATTTGAGCCTGTAACTTTCCCTAACTTCATTTTCCTAAGTGCTAGTCTTACTTCTTTAGGGTGGGCTCCTCTTCTTCTCTCATTGTAGGCTGTGCCTGTGGCAGTACATCTTCTGAGAGGTTTTCTTCATTCAGAAGCTTCTGGAAGTACTTCTTCCATCTGCATTTCATGGATTGTGAATTGGTGAGCAGGTTGTTGGTGGCACACCTTATAAAGAAGTTCTGAAGACTATCTTCTTTATCTTTCTGTCTTTGCCTTACAACTTGATAGAGTTTCTTTGTTCCTTCAGCTGAGTCACTTTCCAGATGCTGGTAGAGTGCCTCTGATGCCTTGTTGTTTGCTATTGCAACTGTTCTCCTAGCCAATTTGTTAGCCAACCAGTATTTCTGCTTAGCCTGGTCTATCTTTTCTATTTCCCACTTTTTCCTGCACTCCTTCTTTCTTTTGAAAACTTCCTGGACATCTGCATTCCACTACCAGCTTTCCTTATGTACCTTATTTGCATACCTGGTTCAGCAACATATCTATTCTGTACTCCTCACACATGGTTCTTTAACTCCACCTACTTCCTCTTCTTCTTGAGGTGCTAGAGTTCTGACTAACTCCTTGAACTGTTGTACTTTCTCTGCAGTCAATTTCCAGATCTTCAGCCTAATCTCTGTTGACCTTAGAGCCTTCTCTGAACATTGGTTGCAGCTGACTGCGGTAACCAATGATTTATGCTGTGGGCTAACTGTTTCACTGGGGATGATTTGCAATTGCTGATTCTACCCCAGTGTCCTTTCTTTACAAGGAGGAAGTGTACCTGAGTTGCATGTTGGCCACCCTTCTATTTCGTCTTGTGACTGTCAATCATGTGTTGGCTACTATCAAACAATAAACTGTATAGTAATAGTGTTAAAATATCTTTGTTTTCTTTTGCTTTTTTAAGATTATAATTTTGCTCATATATTAATTCTTTCCTGATGATTCTGCTTTTTGACTTGTTGAAATGTGATTATTGGTTATTCGTTATTCATTGATGTTGTAAGGAAAAAAACACATTTTAGCTACAGTGTGAGTTTTGACGTCATTGGACCCCAAATCAAAGTCTGTAATTCTTTTGTGCTGCTGCTTCATGAGGGTCATTGATTTTTTAGAATAATCTTGGAAAATTATAACTTCAGCGTAACCTACATAAAAAATATTTTCCTTCTGATCTAAATATGTGTTAAATGAGGCTATGGGTATGCTCCAATTTGCCTGCAAATTATTTATTTTACCTTGATGTATGTATGCTTGATGTGTCATAGGTCCTAGCCTGTCCCAAGCCAGCTTTATCTTGGTGTCATTAACAGAGTGGGTATAGGTTCATAGGTTCATAGGTTCATACTAGGCTATCTGCCCAAGGGCATTTATAAAAGCTAGCCATTATAAGTTTATGGCTTGTTATGCCTTTAGTTTGTTTTAAAACTATGCCTATCATTTTGTTGCTGCTCTCTGTGCCAGGACGCTGAAGTAATCCCTGGTATATATGGTAATCCTCCCATCCATGGTCAAAGATTTCTCTTGAACAACTCAGAGAAGTGCTCCTGCTCACTCACATACCGATTTTGTTCCACAGCATAGGGAGTAATTCTTTTGTGCTGCTGCTTCATGAGGGTCATTGATTTTTTAGAATAATCTTGGAAAATTATAACTTCAGCTGTGTGTTCTGTAAATTATCTTTAAAACCTTAGCACATCAGATCCCAACTAGGAAGACATGTTTGTATAATGGTCCTTAGCACACCTTTGTATGTAGTCCATTTCATGAATCCATGAGGTATTCATTTGGGAATGTGCCCCATTGTTTGTTGTTTATGTGGTTATGGTGTATTCCTTTGTATCTGAAGAAAAATAAGAAAAAGCTTATAACTAGGATTTATGAACACACACATTACCATCAAAAGTATTAACCAATTAAATGTATTATGTAAGCATAGCAAGAAAACTGAAGGTTTTAAAAAGATTTTAGATTTTGTGTGAGACCATGTAATGGAAAACCGGAGGGAAGGTGATAGAGAAGGCTACTTGGAAGTTAAGAAATATAAATAACAGATTGTACTGGATACTTGTTTTAATGGGGACTTAATGCAAGTTTAAATTTTAAATTTATGTTTTGGAAGAACATTTTTAATTTTTTGAATGATTTATATATATACCTTTTTTACTGTTTTTATTTAAAGTTTTTACTATTGATGTGTGCATCAGTCATGTTTTAACAAAATGTTACAAACTGGTTACTCTGAATACAGGACATCTTCATCTGATGAAGTCTTTACAATGCAGAAAACATGACAATTCTTACTGAAGCCTTTTTCTTGGTAATTAAATTGCTCTTAGTTCATTTTCTGCTTCCAATTGTTTTTTTTTTACTTCATTTTCTGTTTCCAATTTTATTTGTTTGTTTTTTTTTTAACAAGTCTATAAGTCTGTCTGCTGGGATTTTAATTCAACATGCAGAGAACACTGGTATCCATCCCACAAAAATCTTAAATGAGGTGTTGCTTGCTTCATATTTTCTTAGGAATTCTGCTTTGCCTAATCCTTGAATTTTGGTCTGTTAGCACAGTATGGATGGTAGGAACTTACAATATCTGGAAAGATACAGCTATGTGGAGTCCATCTATAGCCTCAATAATTAACATTTGTGGAAGCTTCTAAGATCTCAGAATGGGGGCTGTATATGTAACCCAAATACTTAACATGTGTGAGAACTTACAATCTCTGGGAAGATCCAGGTATGGGGAATCTATGACCTCGATACTTAACATTCTGAGCATGGCTCTGTATCAGACTGGAAACTGTGGTCAGATAGTTACTTGATGTCAGTAGCTTCCCAGTTCTGCTATTAGTGTTGTGTCTGACAGACAAGTACATGAATCTGAATTTAATATCCTGGGATAATAGTCCTTATGTCCAGAAGTTCCATTCACCAGGTAGGCAAATCAATGCATCTTGCCAGAATGGTCAAGATTTATGAGCTGGACTAGAGTTCTTTGCAGAAAGCACATACCTAAAATCTGCAGCCCTTAAATGCCCTTCTTTCTCATCCAAAAGGAGTTGTTTTGTGGATTAACCTTTATTAACTCTCATCCATGCATGAAGGTATAGGATGCATAGTGTACTTATTTTACCATGTATGTTGCCCTCAGCTCTTGCTATAACCCCCTGACCTATCCCAAAAAAGTCATCATTATATGGACATTATGCTAGCCATTCCTCAACCGTATCTTCATCCCGCACTTCTTCACACTCTTACTCCAGGACCAGATTACTAACATAAATTCCAGCTTAGATAGACATTCATATTAAGCTGGAGAGAGAAGGCTTCCTGGATGGCTATGTGTACAGTAGCTCTACAGCAACATAACAAAATACTGCTCATTTAATCAGGTTTCAACATGCATTGAAAGGATTTGGGTCTTTTAGCAAGTCTTATCTGCATCATCTATTAGGTCATGTGGCTATTTAAGTTACTTCAGTTTGTGATAAGGGTCTGTCTGTTGATGTATTCACATGATTCCCTTTACTGACTGTCACATGACCAAGCAACTTTAATAAAAAAGCAAAAAAAAAAAAATATTTAGTGTACTGTGGATCGAATGAGATAAGTATAGTAAACATAATGAAATGAAGCATCTAACTTGGTGTAACCATGAGTAACAGAAAAAATAAATGTATAATATTTACAATAAAGTGACTCTCCAAACTAAAAAGAGCTGTAGCCTGTTAGCAGTCTGTCCATTGATGAGTTCCTGAGTTGATATCAGACATGCAACAAAGCAATATGCTGTACACCTAAAAACTGCATACCCATTGCTTTGTCCTACATAAGTTTTACTTTTTAACCTACTGAGATTGTGTAACCACAGTTACAGTATATTACATTTCATGTAACAAGCAGCTGAAGTATTTAAATCAGAAAAGGATATAATAAACCAAAATGATTTGTAGTTCTCTGCCCTCCAATCTTTCTAACCGAGAGTCCAAACTATTTGCAGGGCATACCAAATATTATGTATAGTAGAAAAAGGCTTTATTATCTTTAAGGCCTTTGCAGTTCACTGCAGCTGATAAAACATACTCATCAAGTGCTGCTCTGTAAGATTTATTTCATGATCATCCTAATTTGAATGCATCAGACATGCTACAGCTTATAACCACTGAGATGGCATTGGATGGATTTCAATCCCATCAGTGCCAACACAATGCTATACCAAATATGCAGGGGACAGGGGTTATGGTTCTTGGATCTGCTCTGCTGCCTATGGACAACTACCAGAAGAATGGTTTCTTGAATCATACCACTGGTGCCTAACAGGTTAAAATACAGTACACACAAATCTGATCCACTGACCAGTTCACCAAATTCAACCTAACATCAGCCACATACAATGAATAAATACTGCTTCCCTTGATATGGGTTTCCAACATCCACATGCAGACTAGGACTCTGCACTGACAACTTATTGATTTAAGGCTTTGTTCTTGCACCCCAGGCACCTTTCTCACCAGTCTCTGTGAACATCACTGTCAAGTGTCTGTTACTCAGAGTAACTTCTTTTCAAATAATTTGCATTTACACACACACACACGCACACACACACGCACACGCACACATGCACACACGCACTCACACATGCACACACACACGCACACACACACACACGCACACACACACGCACACGCACACACACACACAATTCCCAGGGAAGGCTGATAGAATTTTTCAGTTTTCCGCAGCTTTCACCAACTTAGACATGCCTGGGAGTCACCACACCCATTTATCTGTGTCAGTTTTGATTTGTAGCTAAATATGATAATAATAAACACAAAATAGTAATGTACAGAGGACTGTGGGCAGTTAGAGGTTGATACCACCAGCTTGGCAACCTAAAGTGCTAAATAGTTCCTTTTTCTCAGATAATAAATAACTCAGAAACAAATGCCAGATAAAATATCTTAAAAGAGAATAAATAAAAAAAATTAACACAATTATGAAAACAAGACAGCAGTGATGCAAATTAAATATGCAAAGGTAAAGATAGATGCATAAAGAATAGAAAACAGTAATAAGTTAAGCAGACAGCATACTTAAGACAGACTCTAAGCTAAGTAACTACTGTAGCTGTCTGTACTTGAAAGAATACTAAACCATTAACTGTGTAAAGTACTACAATACTTTCCAAAGAAGACAGCAGACAGCGCAGGCATAATTGTTGACAAAGCAGGGTCTTTCAGCAGGACTGGTTGACATTCTTATCGTCTCAAAATACACATTTTGCTTATTATTTATTTCCCATAAACTCAGTTGTCTCATATACAGTAAACAAAGGATTTTGGATATTGGTGTTAAATTCTAGCTCTTGACTGCTTTCACAGTTCTGGATGCAGGAGTTTTCTGATTCAGTTTTACAACCTTCATGCAATTACAGACAAGTGATCAATCCTTTCCACTGAAACTTCTTTTTATTCCACAATTAATGCATAGTAAAGTTATAATTTCAAACATAATTTTCTTTTATATAACACATGAAAATTACAAAGATAATTCTCCTGTCACTGCTAAGACATATTGTAAATGCATCTATACGGTGTAGTTTGTTGCATGGTGTCCAAGGATTAAATAAAGCTTACTCTGAAATCACACTTGCAAAAAGTGAAATAGATCTCATGTTGTAGACTAATCACCTATATTTATGTGTAACTGAATTTAATATTACAGGGAGAGTAATTTTCACTTTTCTGGGAAAATCCTAGAAATGGTGAATTTTGACTGTATGATTATTGACAAAATGGAATGTTAATGGAATGATGCATTTTGGAACAGAACACTCATTCACCTTAACTTGTATTTCCTCTCCTAATTACTACCTAAAATGTTAAGTTGCTTTTATTAGGTGTTCTTTACCAAATATCTGTTTTAATTTTGTATGTGCGCGTGTGTGTATATAGTAATGCCCAAAAATTACAGCTAAAAATCATGAGTGTAATTCCTAGATTTCATCCTATTAAAAACTATAATATATATATATATTGGCTAGGTTTTTCTTATAGTTGTTAATACTTGGCTTGTCTGTGTAACTTTTTTACTTTTTGGTTTAGATTTCATCTCATGGAAATGGAGTTTCTTTTTTAAGAGCTGTAAATCAGGGTCCTTGATTACTGGTGCCGGCATGCAAGAAGATGTACTGTCAAACCATTTTGAATGAGCAGTTAAGGGGGGAGAAAAAACCAAAGAAGGTGCCTGGTATCCAACTTGTGCTCATATGGTGAATACTAATAACTGCAGTTAATGTTTAGTGGCCTCTTGTTCAAGGTGAAACAGCCAAGTCAGTCAGTGAAATTAAATACTTTCTTAGACAGAGTAGGTACACTGCCATTTCCCTGGATGGGTAGCCATATCCAGTCTTAAATTCCTTCATTACATTCATCTGAATAAGTGTTTATTTTAAGCCTCAAGTTCCCACATTCATTCTATGTGCATCTGTATCATTGATAAAATCTCATAATTTGCTTGTAATATGTCACTCCAAAGTTTGTGCAACTGTAGGATGTGTTATGTTGACTGAAAATAAAGACTTGTCCATTGTACTACAAGAAAATTTCACCTTTCAGCACTTTGTTACAGTTGAGTAGGTATAGTACATTACTTTATCATAATTACTCTCTCTTCTCTCTTTGTATAAATTAATGTATTCCTAATCACAATGTTATTAATGTTTTATTTACTTAGATTGCATCTTTATTGCATACATCTTTCATATTCATAGCCAGTCTTAGGCATAGGTCAACTAGGAGGCCGCCTAGGGTGCCACTCTAACAGAGGTGCTTTTCCAGTATTGATTTGTTTATTTTTTTATAGTAAAGAAATGGGTTCTTTAAAATGTGTTGAAAGAAGATGGGAAAAACAGAAGAGTAAGAGAAACTGTGAGAAAATGAAGAAAAAAGTAACTTGGATGGTGTAGGCAGACCAAGATGGGGGCACTGGCTGGTGTGGGTGGTGTTGTGGAGCCATTTTGCCTAGCGCACCAGCAGACCAAAGGCCTACCCTGTTCATATTTCTACAAGTGTTTCTCATATATGGTATCTTAAAGTACTTTTCTAGTAACCTTTAAAACCAATCTGGATGACTCGAAGGGTGATCCCATATTTTCTGTGGGGGTATATGGAGAAAGTCCGCGACAGGGCTAGCCACCTGGCAGTGTAAACCTTGGCTCAAGATGATTGCCACTGCTGAAGTCACACCCCAATCCCATGTGCAAAAATGCAAAAAGGGGTTGAGAATGGATGGATGGATATGGAGAAAGTCTACTTAATGGGAGACATTGTTAGTATTCACCAGTATTGGTGATTTGAACCAGCTTCTTGGTCATCTCCTAGTAAGAATATATCAGTCTGTGAATTCTATTGTAGGAGGTTGAGCTGCTATACAAGATAAGGAGTAAATGCTTTCAATTGGCTAAGGCGGTGTAAGGTAATTGATACCTGGTGCAGCTAGAAAAACAGAAAGTACCGTCTGTATTGACTTGTGGAGCAAGATGCAAGGGAATTACATTTTATTCTTATTTCTTTTTTAAAAAGCCACATGTTTACTTTTCTGATGTGTGCTGTCTGTGGGCATAATCTGCCCTAATGGTAAGGTGCTAAGGACAACTCACCTGCAGTAATCAGTGATGTTTGACAAATGTGAGGAGGGAGGTTGCCATAATGATAAAGGTATTTACTTTAAAAACACAAGCTGTAGGGTTTGATTCTCACATGGGGTAATTGGCTAGGCTTAGAAAATGGCCCATAAGGGCAGTTAGCCTACTATGCGACTATGAACATCTACTTTTTGTGCCCCAGAGACTCCCC
This sequence comes from Protopterus annectens, assembly GCF_019279795.1. Lineage (NCBI taxonomy): Eukaryota > Metazoa > Chordata > Ceratodontiformes > Protopteridae > Protopterus > Protopterus annectens. Next base: position 1,203,620,953 of record NC_056737.1, read on the forward strand.
CTTCTGTGGAACAGATTCCCTCTCCATGTCAAGAAGAGCACCTCATTAACCATTTTTAAGTGCAATCTGGATAACTGGGGAACAGAAAATACACCCCTGCGATTCCATTTGTGTATCTACTGGACAGGAGCATCGGATGCTGACTTGTCGGAACATGGGCTAAATTGTTGGCTAGGCTTGTAAGGAGATCAGGGCCAATAGCCTAGTAACTTCCTATGCCCTTGTCTGATTGTTATGTTTTAAGGTATCCTTTGTTGCACCATAATTAACATATGAGCATTTCGGCAAATTTTCCCTGTAAAGTTAAGTTACTGAAGCAGGATAATCTAAATACCTGGAGATGCAATAGAAAATGGCTGACAGCAGCTCTCTGTGTTTATACTATTTACGTAACCTGCTGCACATCAGACCTTTTGTTTGCAGGACCAAACCGATGAGTGATAGTCTGGACATGATCTATTTTCTGAAATATGTAATCTTTTTTTTAACTGTCTTCACCACAGAAACTGTAAAAACTGGTTAGTCAAGTGTTATCTATACATAATATAGACAACAACTTTTTTCCATCCACTGACAAAGATTGCTGATTTAAAAGCATTTTGTGAATGGTAATAGAAACATGCTATAATTTCACTGTACAGGACTCAGCTGGTCTGACCTTCCTTTCATGCCAAGAATCCAACTCTGGGCTCATGATCACCCCATCCATCTTCCATCTTTTTGCCCTTCTGTCTCTGATCTGTCAGCTTCACTTTCCTGTCTTGTACTTGTCTGATTTAAGTGCAAACTTCACTGTCTTCAGGCCAATCAGCTCTGTTTTTGTTATTTGTTAGCTGGTGTTTACATGCAAGGTGTACTGTGCACTCTACCAGTATAGTGTGTATACACACAATACACAGTGGGGTGCCTAATGCCTGAAGGAAAACAGGTTCAGCTCTTTCCCTAACACTGCCAAATCTATATAAATACCACTCCAAGACCACTATGTGCATAGCTGAGAGGGTGTGCATCTTCCTTGATGATGCTCTGCACAGACCATTGAAAGACTGCTGCTGATAACCATGTGTCTATTTTTACTGTTGCTACATGTACATGGGAATGTATATTTGTGCAAGACTATAGTTTTCCTACAATGCATCCTTACATATATGTCCAGTCAGGGTGCCTTGGCAGACATGTGCACCATGCTAATGTGTGCTACACATTGAAAGAGCTGGGGCACACATGTGCACCCCACTGTGTGCTACACATTGAAAGGGCATGGGAAGACGTGCACCCTACTGATGTGTGCTACACATTGAAAGGGCACGGGCAAACGTGCACCCCGCTAATGTGTGCTACACATTGAAAGGCCAAGGGCAGACATGTGCACCCCACTGATGTGTGCTACACATTGAAAGAGCGCAGGCAGACATGCACACCCCCACTGATGTGTGCTACACACTAAAAGGGCACAGGCAGACATGTGCATCCCACTGATGTGTGCTATACATTGAAAGAGTACAGGCAGACATGAGCACCCCACTGATGTGTGCTATACATTGAAAGAGCATGGGCAGACATTTACAAGCCACTGATGTATGTTGCACATTGAAAGAGCAAGGGCAGACATGTTCAACCCACTGATGTGTGCTACCCATTAAAAGAGCATGGGCACACAAGTGCACCCCACTGATGTGTGCTACCCATTAAAAGAGCATGGGCACACAAGTGCACCCCACTGATGTGTGCTACGCATTGAAAGAGCAAGGGCAGACATGTGCATCCCACTGATGTATGCTACATATTGAAAGAGCTTGGGCAGACATGTGCACCCACTGATGTGTGCTACAGATTGTAAAACAAGGGCAGACATGTGCACCCCACTGATGTGTGCTACACATTGAAAGAGCAAGGGCAGACATGTGCATCCCACTGATGTATGCTACATATTGAAAGAGCTTGGGCAGACATGTGCACCCACTGATGTGTGCTACAGATTGTAAAACAAGGGCAGACATGTGCATCCCACTGATGTGTGCTATACATTGAAAGAGTACAGGCAGACATGCACACCCCACTGATGTGTGCTATACATTGAAAGAGCATGGGCAGACATTTACAAGCCACTGATGTATGTTGCACATTGAAAGAGCAAGGGCAGACATGTTCAACCCACTGATGTGTGCTACCCATTAAAAGAGCATGGGCACACAAGTGCACCCCACTGATGTGTGCTACCCATTAAAAGAGCATGGGCACACAAGTGCACCGCACTGATGTGTGCTACACATTGAAAGAGCAAGGGCAGACATGTGCATCCCACTGATGTATGCTACATATTGAAAGAGCTTGGGCAGACATGTGCACCCACTGATGTGTGCTACAGATTGTAAGACAAGGGCAGACATGTGCACCCCACTGATGTGTGCTGCACATTGAAAGAGCATGGGTAAACATGTGCCCCCTACTGATGTGTGCTACACATTGAAAGGGCAGGGGCAGACATGTGCACCCCACTGATGTGTGCTGCACATTGAAAGGCACGGTCCTACATGTGCATCCCCACTGATGTGTGCTACATCTTGAAAGAGAATGAGCAGACATGTTCACCCCACTGATTTGTGCTACACATTGAAAGAGCACGGGCAGACATGTGCACCCCACTGATGTATGCTACACAGTGAAATAGCACGGGCAGACATGTTCGCCCCCCATATGTGTGTTACACATTGAAAGGGCAGGGGCAGGCATGTGCACCTCACTGATGTGTGCTACACCTTGAAAGAGAATGAGCAGACATGTTCACCCTACTGATTTGTGCTACACATTGAAAGAGCACGGGCAGACTTGTGCACCCCACTGATGTGTGCTACAGATTGTAAGAGCATGGGCAGACTTGTGCACCCCACTGATGTGTGCTACATATTGAAAGAGAATGAGCAGACATGTCCACCCCACTGATTTGTGCTACACATTGAAAGGGCACAGGCAGACATGTGCACCCCACTGATGTGTGCTACACATTAAAAGAGCACTGGCAGACATGTTCCCCCCACTGATGTGTACTACACATTGAAACAGCACAGGCAGACATACGCACCCCATGGTTACACTTCAAAACATCTGAAACTCATAACATCTAAATTCAAAACATCGAGACCACAACAGCTAAAACTCAAAACATTTAAAACTCATAACATCCAATCTTTGCATCATAACATCAAACATTACAAATCACATGAAAACAACATTCCCTCGATCTATAACAACACCAAATTTTCAAACACACTTTTCACTACATTTCTGCAGGGGGGTAAGCCCCCCTGCACCCCCCAAAAATTAAATATACCAACTCTGATATTGCACTACAGTTGGAAAAAGATAATTTACTAACTCCACTGTATCATGATCACCATAAAGAATGTACACATAATGTCTTTATCACCTACCTGTATGGCCTAAAAACCCCATACAGAGTGCAAAATAAACACTATATAAATAGTATAAATTCCTACACTATATAAATAATAACTATATAAATAAAAATTACAACATGTCATACTGATACCACAAGATTAAACTATAACATTTGTATGTTTTATGATACAGTATTCACAGATAGTTCCATCCCAAAAAGGGGGGGGTGGCGAAACACTAATGGGCTAGGCTTGTAAAATGCCCTCGGCAGATAGCCTTATTATACATTGTCGATGTTATGAAATTCGATGTTATGAGTTTTAGATGTTTTGGGTTTTAGATGTTGTGGTCTTGATGTTTTGAATTTAGATGTTATGAGTTTTAGATGTTTTGAAGTGTAACTGCAACCCACTGATGTGTGCTACATATTGAACAAGCAGAGGCCAACATGTGCACCCACCTGATGTGTGCTACACATTGAAAGAGCAGAGGCCAACATGTGCACCCACCTGATGTGTGCTACACATTGAAAGAGCACGGGCAGACATGTGCACCCCACTGATGTGTGCTATACATTGAAAGGGCATGGGCAGACGTGCACCCCACTGATGTGTGCTATACATTGAAAGGGCACAGGCAGACATGTGCACCCCACTGATGTGTGCTATACATTGAAAGAGCACGGGCAGACATGTGCACCCCACTGATGTGTGCTACACATTGAAAGAGCATGGGTAAACATGTGCCCCTTACTGATGTGTGCTACACATTGAAAGAGCATGGGCAGACATGTGCACCCCACTGATGTGTGCTACACATTGAAAGAGGATGGGCAGACGTGCATCCTATAGCTTGTCCTTTACATGCTGCCACCTGTTTTTTTGTCTTACATCCATTGGCATTATTTAATGCCCAGCTTTAAATGTTTATAGAGTTATGGATATGAACCTTGTTCACTGTGCACATAAGTTGTACATGTTTCTTATATTTTTGCAATATTAGTAGATACTTTAATGTGTAAACTAACTCTGGCATGCACTCTGAAGAGGAGGGCTGCTTAGCAAGTGCAGTAATGTATGTCTATTTATTTACATAAAATTGAAATCATGCTTAATGCTGATTCTTTCATAACATCATCCCACCCGCTACAGTTAGCTACAATTTTTTTGTTGCTTTTTGAAGCACTTCCTGCTTTGACGATACCATCTGCCGCTGCTCATATCTCCAACACGTGTACCAGTATACCAGACATCCAAGTTAGCACAGAGGAGTACATGTCTAAGATGTTAACAAGCCCCCCTCTACAGTCAAACCTCCATGTGCTAGTGTGTGACTCTGGGAAGGTCACTTAACCAGTCAGTGGCCTGGGACAGTTAGGAAAGTGGGCTTGGCTCCCCAGTGGACTCATGCTCTGCATTCCAGTTAGCCATGATATTGACATCATTAACATAAGTTCTTAATATAGTCCATTTAGGGAGGGAGGTGCGGGGTGCAACTTCACAAGAGTGAGCTAGTACAGCATGTATCAGAAGCCACTTTGGTCACAAATGCTCTGAGTAAGCATCACGTTTTGTCGGATCAGTCTAGTCATTATTTAATTTCCTAATCCTAGGAGAAGTTCTACACCCAGCCTAATGTAAAGTTAGTGATATCTGTATGTTATATGCTGCTCTGGGCTTAATTGTGATCCATGGTAGTCTAGTGGTTAGGATGTGGTACTCTCGCTATCACAGCCTGGGTTCAATTCTCAATCAGGGAATTTCAATAGATTTTAAGGGTGGGAGGTTGGCATAGTGGTCAAGGTGCTCATCTTACAGGAACAATGTGAGGGTTTGTTTCTTACATGGGGTAATTGACTGGGCTTGGAATGGTCCACAAGGACAGTTAGCCTGGTACTTGTTTAACAGATGGGAGGTTGGCATAATGGTTAAAGTGTTTACCTTACAAACACAAGGTGCAGGGTTTTATTCTCATATGGGATAATTGGCTAGGCTTAAAATGGCCCATAATGGCAATTAGCCTACTACTACTCTATGAACTTTCGTAAGTATAATTTTATGTTACATTTTGCTCTTTTAAACTGTATTTTTGCTATATTGCTGATTTTTTAAACTGTTTTTGCTGATTTGTTGCACTTTTTGTCTGCTGTAGCATAGACTAGATTCGGACTTGCTGAATTTGGTTCTGTTTGTTAAACTGAGCACTAAGCCAAGCCATTTTTTGTTGGATAGGGCCCCCCTGCACACTTGTAGCAGGCGAGTGCCATTAGAACTCATCTGATGGAAGGTTGCTGGCATAGAGCTCAGTTTTTTTAATTTTTTATTGGTTAAATTGTTTAATATGCAACTGCACACTTCAACCTACAACTTATAAACTACCTTCTCCCTTTACTCCAGGCTAACCTCCTCCTATTCACCTTCCTATTCCTTTCTAAAAATTATTTACCTTAGGGAACAAAACAGTAAAACTTGTATTTTCATTATGTAAGCCTTTTTCCTCTTTAGCAATAATTGAAATTGTTAGTGTTTATTTTTTTGTAACCACCTGTTATCTGTAATACATACTGTCTATGACTTTGCATGTTAATTGAAACTGTTTTGTAATCAAAATATTTGAACTGTTGTATTTCCTTGTTGGAGCTTTTCTCCCCGGGCCTCCACTGAAAATGGGCCCCCAAGCCCAGTGGACCTTCCCGGTAATCAAACTGAAATAAATAAATAAATATAGCTTGCTCACTGTTGCTACATAAGCAGTGCGTTTGTGCGGGTTTGTGCTTGTTTTAACACATCTCCACAGAGTTTGGTGGCCAGCCACTGCTCTGCTGTATACATCTGTTTACACGTAGCACACCTCCATGCACCATAGTGCGCTACCATGCAGTAGAGATAACCTTTGGTGGTTGTAGACACAAAAACTTCAGTAGATACATTTTTCTGTAGTAACTGCCCGTGATCCAGCCGAGAAGTCCTTTAATTGTGCTTAACTGCCCAGAGAGAACCTCAGTTGCGCTTTTGCCCATTAAACAGTCCCAAAATCACAAAATCTATAATAGTCTCATACCATTTAGAGAATTCCCGCTACTATAGACCTTTTATAGAGCACCCCATTAGTATAAACCCCATTTAGAGCACCCAGTTATACCACACCCTTCCATTTTCTCTCTCCACTGTGAAAACAGGATTTAACTTAGCATTATGGGTGGTTAGTTTCCCTCCATTTCTCCTACCAGTCTGATTGACATGAGTATCCTGAGGCAGTGTAGTGACTGCCTCATGTACACTGACAACCCTCTACTCCTAAATCACCCAAGTATAGTTTGTGAGAGATACATCTACCTTAAGAATCTGGAATCCTTGCTCTCTCGTGCACAGAATAGTAACACTGAACAGGTTGTCAGCTCACATACTACACCTCCTATGCAAACTATACACTCAGCACATAAACCATCATAACTGGACTTACTCACAAGAAACCTATCTAAACACCAGAGACCTCCAAACACAAGGCAAAGCACATCTAAATCAAACTTTTTAGTCATAGGTGACTCCATTGTGAGAGACACAGATGTCTCAGTCACCAGGCTAGACAAGAAGAAGGTTATGGTCAGCTGTCTATTGCATGCCAGGATCAATCAGATTACACATGCACTCAATCTCTCAACAACAAATACTGTTATGACTTTGTCATAGTTCATGTTGGTGTGAATGACTTGAGACGTACCTCAATGAACTATATGAAGAGAGATATGATTGACCTTTATGAATATGTGTCCCAGGCTGGTATGTCCCTCGCCTTGAGTTGCATTCTGCCCTCACCTAGGATGATACCACAATACAAACAAAAAATTATTGATTTCAAGAATTGGCTTAGTTTCTGGTGTCATTCTAAGGGTATCCCATTCCTTTCAGCCTGGGGTGACATAGTTGATAGACTACACTGCTTTTCCAGAGATGGTCTTCACCTGTCATCTCTAGGCTTTTGGTTACTGGTGAAGGCACTTGCCTCCCCCATAGTGCCTTTTTCAGGCAAAGTCTCAAGAACAAAATTTCCGACTTGAAAATATCACTCACAAATAAATTAAAGGTTATGCTGCTAAATGCAAGGAATTTAAATCAGAAACTGCACTCTCTGGAAGCACTCCTCTCCCTGGAGGATGTTGATGTCTGTGCAGTCACAGAAACTTGGTTCAAGCAAAAAGAGAGTACTACAGCCTTGCAAGACTACAATGCCTTCCACACTTTCAGACCGCAAAACAAACACGTGAGGACCAAAGGAGGAGTATCTATCTTCATTAAAGATAAATGCACCTCTAGATTGGTAAGACAGGAAAACTCTATGGAATTACTCCAAGTTCATGTAACTATGGTTAAGACCCCTCTTCAAGTCATCGTTAGCTATAGGCCCCCTTCAATGAACCAAGATACCCAAACTGCTTATTTGGACCTACTTCAATCAATCAATTTATAACCAAACACTCTAGTTATGGGCAATTTTAACTATCCCTCCATCAACTGGGAAACTCATACAAACACCAACATGCTCGCACAAAGGTTCATGGACATTGTTAACACGAATGCCCTGGAAAAATGGTATGCAACCCCACAAGGGGCTCAAATATTCTTGATCTGGTCCTCATCAACATGGGTGACCATTGCACCACCACAAGTATAGGACCCTCACTGGTTAAATCTGATCAAAATTCAATCACATCTGAAGTAGCTATAACACCTAAACCCCTCTTAGGTGAAATCAGGCTAAAAAAAATTATCAAAGCTAATTATACCCTCCTAAGGGATGGCATAAGTAATTTCCAAGCTACTGTTCCCACAGATGGCATTGACAACTATACTAAGGTATACACAAATGCCCTGAACAAACATTTACACACATGTATTGACACAGCTGCACCCAATAGGATCAAACAAGATCCTCAAGAAAAAAAACAAGTCTCCCTGGTGGAAATCTAGCACAGACACATTATACAACAAGAGGAAGAAGCTGCTGACTAAGAATAAAAAAGATAGGCCCCAGCACTGGAAGAGCACCCTCCCCTGCTTGACTAAACAAATAGGACAACTTGTAAAATCCTCTAAGCCCAACTTTGAAAACAAAGTTAGCAACCATAGCTAAGGATAACCATAAGGCATTCTTCAGCTATATTTCTAGCCTAAAAGGTAGGACCCAGATGTGTGCTGAACTAGCTGTGGATGGCATCACACACATTGATCCTGTGAAAATAGCTAACCTATTAGCCAACAGGTTTGGTGAAAATTTCACCCCTCTGTCTCCTCAAAAGATTCCACAAAGCATTCCCTCTACATCTCCTCCACCTTGCATCTCCAAAGAGGAAGGAAGGCAGTGAAGTAAACTGCAGCTCCAAACAGTTTTAAAACATAGATTTTATTAATAAACCAACTCATTCTTCAAAATGTAAAAAACTGGAAAATAAATAAATAAATAAGTGCTTTCACCCTAGTTATTCCCAAGGCTTCATCAGATAATATGCGCACCATCTTAAATAAAATGCGCACCATCTTAAATAACTTCTGTAAGTCACATGACCTGCCTTAAAGCCTCTTAAAGAGCCCAAACCAAATACACACAATCAGATAAAGTGTAAAAAGCCTGATACTGTTAAAAGCCAAAATTTGTTTAATAATAAACGGAATCAAAAACTCTTTATTAAAAATAACCTATCTGGACTACTAAAAATGCAGTACATTCATATGAAACCTGTGAAAAAAATATTGGGTAGTAGCCCAAATAAATGCATAAAATTCCTTTTCATTTTTAGATAAACGAGTGTTCCCAGGCTGCTTAGCTTCCGAGATCAGATGGAATCAGGTAGATACAGGGTGGTATGGCCATCGATAACGTTATGTAAAATCATGGTCGATTATATAAAACTGTAGCAAACAAATTTATCTAATAAATAACAATAAATAGATTTAGCCATCATTATTATTCTTAGTTAAAATAATGTTTGAATTAAACCATAATCAGCCTATTTACCCACCTGAACAATACAATGGAAAATTAAAACATCTAAAAAGTGCCAGGGTCTATCAGGTACCTCCTAATAGTTCAATAAATCCAGGTCAATTTATAGATGGAATAGGACACAAAACTACGCCCCCTAACAATGAGGTCTTACTTAACTTTCAAGTGCTTTTTTCTTCAATAAACATGTAATATTACAATTATTGTTTAAACCCGGGGGTTTAAAAGTGTCAAAAAACAGTTGCCAATAAAGCTCCCTTATTTCCAGCTGTAGTGAGCAACCCCCCCCCCCCCCATTTCGATGGACATACTCGCTCTATGATAACAGATTTAAAATCATGTTCTGGATATAATGTCAGATGTTTTGCTACAGCTTTACCATTGCTCCCTTTCTTCATATCCTATAAATGCTCATAAATTCACTGTTCATAGGTTCATAGGTTCATGGGTTCATACTAGGCTATCTGCCCTAGGGCATTTATAAGCCTAGCCAGAATATGTTTGGCTTTCACCACCCATTTTAAATTAATTTTGCTATGCCCTTTTTTGAGGTTAATATAATGTGCATCTGTCTAACAGTGACACAGAAGTGATACCCGGGGTAAACCTACGATCTCCCATCCACTCATCAAGATTCCTCTTGAAGAGAGTCAATGAGCGACTCTGCCTAACCTGGACTGGGATTTTATTCCAGAGTGAAGGGAGCCTCTGGGTTATGAATCTGTCCCTCCAGCATGTCCTATTTATTTCAGTGCTGAGGTTTAAGTCTCTCGAACGCGTAGCTCAATGGGATTTGGATTTTCTGAGGTGCAGCATGTCCATTAACTCCGGGTTGGACATGGCTTTATACGTCAGGCACAGATCGCCTCTGAACAGGCGGTATGCCACTGAGTAGAGCTGGAGTTTCTTTAACTGGGCAGCATATGGCATCTGTTTGAGCCCTTTGATCCTCTTGGTGAGGTACTTTTGGGGTCTTTCCAGTTGCTGCAGGTGTCTGGTAAGGTACATCCCAAAAGGGGCATTGTACTCAATTATGGGCCTGATGAGGGATGAGTAAAGAGGCACGATGACCTCCCCGATCTAGATGTGAATCCCTTCAAGATTAGGTGGGCTATATAAAATGCTTTTCTAACCACTTTGGCCACATGGTTGTCAAATGAGAGATTGCTATCAACTTGGGTCCCCAGGTCCCTAATTACTTCTTCTGTACTTAATGGATTACCACCTATGTGGTAATTTGTGGGCACTTTGTTTTTGCCAAAGGGGATGACTATACACTTTTTGGCATTTAGCTTGAGGCCATGGCTCTGGCACCAGTTGTCAGTTTCTATGAGGCCCTTTTAGAGGATGCTTGTGTTGGCTGGAGAGTCAATTATGGCGCCCAGTTTGCAGTCATCTGCGAACTTAGTCAGCCACAGTCCTTCCATGTTGGCCTGTACCTCCGAGAAATATATACCAAACAAGAGAGGTCCCAGGACTGAGCCTTGTGGGACACCACTTGTAACTGGTTTGGAGTCTGACATGGCTCCAGTAATTCTAACCATGTGGGTTCTGTCCTTGAGCCAGTTTGCAATCCATCTAGTGACATAGGGGCTTATGTTTAAGCTGGTGAGCTTATCTATAATGCCCGAGTGGGGTATTGTATCGAAGGCTTTTGCGAGGTCCAGGTAGGCTGTGTGGACCACCTTTCCCTCGTCAATGGCCTTGGTGACTGTTTCAAAGAAATCAACCAGGTTTAAGAGGCAGGATCTGCCCTTAACAAAGCCGAACTGGGTAGGATCCAGTGTCTGTAGGTCCCCAATATCTTTATTTATGAGGTCCATGATGATCCTTTCCATAGCTTTGCAGACCAAGCTAGTCAGGCTTATGGGGCAATAGTTTCCAGGATCCGTTGAGGCACCACATTTATGGAGAGGGACCACTGTTGATGTACGCCACTTTTTGGGCACATATCCTGTAGTAAGGCTGAGATTGAACAGTAGTTTTATGTTTGGGTTTAGCTCTTCTTGGAGTTCATGTAGGACGCAGCCCGGGACACCGTCTGGTCCATTGATGCTGTGTTTTTTGCTTTGGAGAGGGCAGGTCTTACCTGAGCATCTGAGATGTCAGGGGGGCAGCATTCTGCTGGGATAGATATTTGCCCTTTTGGTGGGGATGTAATTATGTTTAAGTGCACATTCTATTTTCTCTATATAGAAAGATTTAAATACTTGACAGAGGGCAGCATAAACAACTCCATGGGTTTTACAATTAAATTTATCCTTGATACTAAAATTCTTATCACCGATAACACATTTGGGTCCTACGCTAATCATCCCACATGAACCCACCCTTTTTTGTCACTGTTCTCTCTCTTCCTCCCTTTCTACTACCATAACTCACTTAACTGCTCTGTATTGTACAATTACCCTCTGAAGATACTCCACTGTGTTATGTAAATGAATTAAAATGTTTCATTCTATATTTCTTTGCTATGTTTTTTCTTCAATGTTATAATGCCTCTTCCTATATTGTACTGTGGAACATTATCTACATTTGGTTGTTAACTGTTTTATTGTAAATTTTTCACTGTATTCATCTTCAATTTTGTAAATTTTCTTGCTTACTTGTACTGTGGAGCTTTTCTCCCCGGGCCTCCACTGAAAAAGGGCTTTTGCTCAGATGGACTATCCTGGTTAACACATGTCAAATAAATAAATAAATTTACAATAGTGGCATTGCCCACACTTCTTCATGCCATTCCTCTTACTATCATATACTTTTATAGGTCTTTCAAGTAATTTCTTAAAACTGCTACCCTTCCTATATAAAACCATAGGCTGTTCACCCATCTTAGTGTGCACATCCACCTTCTGCTTCATAATAATCCAATTTTTATTTAGCATCCACCTAATAATTTCACAATCCAAGCTGAAGCTCATAATAAAGGAGCTCTGATAAGGGCAGGGGGTAACTTCTACCATCTTGTCCATAATATTTACTTGATGCTGCAGTGATAAAATGGGACTAAAATCTTCTTCCTCCTTTTTTAACTACTTCTTTCATTAATACTTCAGTCTTGCCCTTAGGATAACCCCTATTCAAAAACATCCCTTTCATAGGGTTACATTCATTAATAAAGTCCTCCTCTTCAGTAAGCATCCTAGCTGCTCTCACATACTGCCCCTTCACAATAGCCCTCTTTTGATGTTTTGGGCACATGCTAGAATAGTCGAGAATAGTGTTAGAAAAAGTGGGCTTACGGTATACCTTAGACCTATATGTCCTATTTAAATAGTCTTTCTCTAGATGTATGTCCAAATATGTATTCTATCCTTTTCGACCTGTGCAGTAAATACTAAAAACTCAGTACATTGATTAATGTATAGTATAAAATCATGAAGTCTTTCCCTGGTGACCTTCTGATCAAAAACAAATCGTCCAGGTACCTGTTATAAAATTTAAATGACCCTTTAAAAGCACCATTTAAAAGAAATTCCCTCTCCCATTTTACCATTACAGTGTTGGCAAATAATGAACCAGCAATGGATCCCATAGCCACCCCATTTCATTGCAAGTTTATTTCCCTTCAAAAGAGATACTTTTTTAAAGCAGTACAGGACTAACTCAAAAATCAAGCCACCCTTGTGGAATCACAACATCGGTAGTCAGTATAACAGAAAGAAGAA
>NC_056737.1:1203981519-1204014019 GCF_019279795.1 Protopterus annectens
TGTACCTTATTTAGTGATTGCAACTCACAACACATTTGCCAGAAAACTACAAACTTTAAGAAGAACATATCAGAAATGTGAAGCACAATCAATGACACATTCCCTGTGTTTTATTTAAATTCTTGTTATTAAAAATGCACCACACCGATTTACTTGCATCATTGCCAACTTACAAAAAAAATAAGAGCTAACATATATGTTAATGGCGTGACAGAAAGCTACATGTTTTACAAGGACTAGACCAAAACATGACACCAAATGAAGCATATTTGCATAATTTTTGGTTACTTTGCCAACTTTTAAAAATGACTGTATACAGCTACATCACTTAGTGTATCCTAACCCCAAATCTGAAACAAAAAAAGTCTTTTTTCTAGCTGATTTGGCAAAACATATCCCTGTTTTTTTTTTTTACTTTACTTGTCATTGCCAATTTTCATATTCTAGCAACTCATAAAAATATAAAACTTTTACAGTTATGCATCACTTACCTTTGGTGTATCTCCCCTGACTCACTAAGGAATTAACCAAAGGAATCCTGGGCAATACAGTGAAACTTGTAGTTCCCTCTTATGACATGGATTGAAAAACTGACTGAATGCATTCCTTCCAAAAAGGAAAAAAGTTTTAGTAATAAAAAAAAAATTATATATATATATATAAAAACAGGTCACAATACAAGTAGAAGGCTTGCAGCAGAAAACAGAACAGACAACAGAAATTATTAAAAGAGGAGACTCCAGAAAAAAAGCGATCCAAAGTATTAAATAAATAAAACAAAAGCTGTCACATAAGGAATGCAGCACCACCATCCGGTAAAAACTGTATGGAATTCTACAAAACACTGCTGGTGCTAAGGTATATTTAAAGTTTTGTTAGAAAAGAATGCCTTTAAAACTTCTTTGCCTGCACAACTGCAGTTGCTGATGTCACTGAAGCACCCCCTTCACTCTCAAGCACAATACCGGTTAAACGATGAAAGACAAGCAGCATCTAAGAACCACAAAGTCGTTTCATTTTCACACCTCTTCCCCTTGCCTTTTGAGCTGCGATAATTGGGTAATTATCACCCGTTTACTGAAAAAATGACGATGCAAATGCCAGATGAGCTGCAAATTACTATGCTGTCTCAATCAAGGCATCTGCGTGTGCTAAGTTATTTTATTTTATTTACCTGAAGTTTAAATTTCACCCCAGGAACCTAGTGCCCTCCAAGTTCTACCCCATTCACAAAAAAAACTGTACTGAAGTGCGTACAATGAGTATGCCTCCCGACGTCCCTGCTGGTAAGAGAAGGAGCAGAGTGCATTGATTCCTGACTGCTTCTGGTTGGAGAGTGAGTGTCATGCTTAACGTACCCAATTGGTTTGTTGCTGTTTGAGGCATCAAACAGAAAAAGGCTTCAAGCCTGCAGACTCTTGCATCATCTCGGACAAGACTGTGGATCACCAAACAGGCTGTGGCCTGCTTCTCATCTCTGGATTGATGCTAACATTTTGCTTTTGGTGAGAGAAGAAGCAAAGGAGTATTGTATCCCAACAGACTGAAGCTGTGCTGAGACCAGCATCACTAGTAGCCATTCATGCGACTCCCCTCTTTTCATCATTCTTGACAAGCTAATTCTTTGTTTTCAGTAAGTGCTGCTTGATTTGTTTCTAACTTCAGAATATCTGCCTAAATACTTCATCCTTAAATTTTCAGGGTTTATGTATTAGTTTCCCCTCAAGTGTTTGGCAGTGCTCTGTACAGACTCAGACACCTTGAGTGACATTTTTGCTGTAAAAGCGCAATTGAAATTTCTCCAATACCTAGTTGCACACAGGACAACTAGTTTGCAGTGACAAGCACTGCCCACATAGTTGCAAACCAGATATTCCTGACAGTGATTGATATTCTCACTCCAAATGTCTAATCAGTAAAAAGGGGTCAGTTGCCAAGGATATGAACTTTCCTACTGTCTCCATTACTGGCTTGGTGGATATGGCATTCTGAGACAATGTAGAAATTGCCTCATGTTTACTGACAACCAGTTAATTTTATTTTATTTATTTTACATTTGTTGACCGGGATTGTCCGACTGAGCTGAAGAGCCCTTTTTCACCGGAGGCCCGGAGAGAAAAGCTCCAACATATTATACAGTTTTTATTATAAACTAGCATTAAATAGCAGTGTTACAGGATTATTACAAGGTGTTAAGTAGCAATACAATGTTATACAGTGTCAATAATCAGAAGTATAGCATAACTATTTCAAGACGTAAAAAAGAAATATGTCATAAAGATGAGTATAATTTTTGGGGTAAGTGGTTACAAAAAACCCAGTTTTATCATGATGTAGTTGCATGAAGGCAAGAGAATTGCAATAGAATGTTTCTCTGAGGCAGTTTGCTTGATAGATTTTAGAAGACAGTAGAATGAGTAGTCAAGGAAGATTAGAGAGAGCTAGTGAGAAGTAGAAACTGATATTGTATGTGAGAGATGTATTTACAATGTCACTGGAAGCAAAGCTCTCATAAAAGTACTCCTAATGTCAATAATGTTGTCAGTAGCAAACATGCTGCACCCATCATTCAAAATTCAAAGCAGACATATATACCCACATATGCTGAGGCACTTACATGTAACCTTCCTAAACCACAAAGACCTCCTAGACAAAGTACACATAAAAAATACCCTCAGCAGTCCCAAATGTGCTCTTTCAAAACAACACCCACATCAACATATAGAGCTACATCTCATGGAGCCTCTACCTCTAAGCCCATAAGGCAAGTCACCACAAAATCCAACATTCTAGTCACTGGAGATGCCTTTGTGAGACACACTGATGTCCCTCTCACCAGGCTGAGTAAGGAGAAAGTCATGGCCAGTTGCTTATTAGGGGCTAGGATCCACCACATTATGCATGCACTCAGGACAATGGATCACGATTGCCAATATGACTCAGTCATAGTCCGTGTAGGAGTAAATAACCTGAGACGTACCTCCCAACACTATATAAAGAGAGACATCATGGAGCTCTCGTAATATGTGTCTCAGGCTGGTATGAGCCTAGCATTGAGCAGCATTTTACCTTCTCCAAGGATGCCGTCACAATATGAACAAAAGATAATTGACTTTCATAATTGGCTTAGTTTCTGGTATCATTCTAAGGGGGTGCATATTTGTCAGCATGGAAGGAGATGGTCAACAGACCACACTGCTTTGCCAGGAATGGTCTACACCTCTCCCCTCTAGGATTTTAAATATAAGCTAAAACATTATCTTCCCCAATATAGTGCCTTTTTTTAGGCAATGCCAAACTGAAAGTACTTCCAACATAGCAAATCAAAACCAAGAAAATCTAAAGGTACTACTGCTCAATGCTAGAAGTCTCTTTACCCTAGAGAATGCGGATGTCTGTGTGGTCACTGAGACATGGTGTAAAGCTGCAGAAAGCACACCAACAGTCTTCTTCTTTCAGCTTTTCCTGGTTAGGGGTCACCACAGCAGATCACCTGTCCACTCATGATTGGCAGTGGAGTTTTATGTTGTCGAGTTGCCAGCCTGGTGCCCAATCTTCCACAGAAGGCACACACAGGCACACACTCACACCTAGGGTCAATTTAGAGTGTCCAATCCACCTACAGCATGTCTTTGGAACAGGGGAAGAAACCGGAGCACCCGGAGGAAACACACGCGACCACAGGGAGGACATGCAGACTCCGCACAGAAGGCACCCCAGCCGGGGATCAAACCAGAGAACTTCTTGCTGTGAGGTGACAACACTAACCACTGCACCACCATGGCCACCCTAGAGCAGCGCAATAGTACAAGGTTATAATGCCTTCCACACATTTAGGCCACCTACTTCACATGCAGGGAATAAAGGTGGAGGTATCTCTATTTATATCAAAAATAAATATACTTCCAGGCTGGTCAAACAGGACAATGCACTTGAGTTGCTCCATGTTCAAGTCACCATAGGTAAAATCAAATACCACTTCCTTGCAAGCTATAGGTCCCCCCTCTATGACCCAGGAAACCCATACCATGTATTTAAACTTAGTATAAACACTAACCGTGCAACTCAATGCCATATTCATGGGTGACTTTAATTACCCCACTATTAACCGGGAATCGTATATGACACCAAAAACACAGGCACAGAGATTCCTGGATTTTGTAAACACAAACTCCCTGGACCAGATAGTCAATACACCAACCAAGGCTGCAAGCATACCGGATCTGGTCCTCACTAATATGGGAGACTGCTGTACAACCTCTACTGTAATGCCTTCCCTGATAAGATCAGACCACAAATAGTCTTCTTTGAAGTAAACATTAAACCTGGACCCAAAGCTACACATGGAATATTCAGGAACTATTCTAAGGCTAACTTTCTGCTATTAAGTGAGGACCTGGCAAAACTTCAAGCCCCCATAAACTCTGGGAACACTTCTGCCTATGCTGATCTATTCACAGAAACCCTGTACAAGCATGTTAATAGCTGCATAGAAGCAGCTGTACCAACCAGGAAGAAGTACAGAACTAACTCAAAAAACAAGCCACTCTGGTGGAATCACAAAATCAATCGGATGTATAACAGGAGGAAGAAAATCATGGCAAAAGTTAGGAGGTGCAGCACCAATAAATGCACTCTCATCAAACTAAATATACAAGTCAGAGAATAGGTAAAGTCCACCAAAGCCAAATTTGAGGTAAGTTTGGCCTCCCAGGCCAAGGACAACCACAAAGCATTTTTTATCTATGTCTGAAACCTCAAAGGCAAGACACAATTGTGTGCAGAGCTCATTGTAAATGGAGCCACCTATATTGAGCCAGAAGATATAGCAAACCTCCTGGCTGATAAATTCAGCTCCAACTTTACTTCTCTCTCCCCCTCAACCTTCCCTCAGGAAATATCAAATATAACTCCCCCTACAATCACTAGGAAAAAAAGTCCTTAATGCTCTCTCTAAGACTAAGAACAATGTATCAATGGGCCCTGACAATATCCTAGGTTGCCTTCTAAATAGCATGAAACATGACATATCAGGGCCCCTGGAATGACTATTTAACTGTAACCTCCAAACAGGCTTTGTGTCTCATGAATGGAGAAAGGCAACAGTCATCCCCCTGCATAAAGGTGGGACATCTTCAGACCCGGGAAACTACAAACCATAAGTCTCACTAGTCTTATATATAAAGCCATAGAAAGAATTAGCATGGAGATGATCAGTAGAGATATATTAAACCTCTAGACACTGGACCCAACCCAGTTTGGTTTTAAGGGCAGATCATTTCTACTCAACCTTGTAGACTTGTTTGAGAAGGTCACCAAAGCAATGGATGAGGGCAAAATCGTTCACACTAGCTACCTTGACCTGGCCAAGGCATTTGACACAATACCCTACTTTGGCATTGTTGACAAACTCAGGAGGTTAGGTACAAACCCGTGTGTCACCTGGTCGATAGCCAACTGGCTCATAGACAGGACCCAGAAAGTTAGAACTGGGGAGTCTAACTCTACAAATAGGCCAGTCACAAATTGAGTCCCTCAGGGATCAGTCCTTGGACTTCTCCTTTTTGACATTTACTTTTCAGAAGTCAAGGCCAATGTCAGTGGTCTCTGGCTGACTAAATTGCAGATGATTGCAAATTAGGAGCTGTCATTGAATCTCACACAAATGTTCTCCAGGAGGGGCTGACACAGACAAAGAACTGGTGTCACAGCCATGGACTAAAACTAAATGTCAAGAAATGCATAATAGTATCCTTTGGGAGTTCATCCATCCCTGGTAACTATCATATTGACAACACACCCCTTAGAGTTGACTCAGTAGTCAGGAACTTAGGAACACACACAGATAGTAATCTTGCCTTTGATCATTACGTGTCTACAGTGGTGAGGAAATCATTCTATGTTGTGCAACTTATAAACAAAGATATGGCTTCTAAGGCCAAGGAAGTCTTTGTTCCACTGTATTTGGCATTCATCAGACCTATCACTGAGTACAGTGCCCCCCTTTGGTATGTACCTAGCCAGGCATATCCAAAAATTGGAATGTCCTCAGAGGTTTCTCACTAAAAGAATACAGGGCATAAGTAATATGTCCTATGCAGACCACCTCAAGTGCCTATCCCTGTATTCTGTGTCCTACAGGCCTTTGAGGAGAGATGTATGCCTGGCATATAGGGCATTGTCAGACCCCACTCTGATGGACCTCCTGTTTATCCAGAAAACAAACAGCACCAGAATTACTGATCCTAATGACTTAAACCTTGTCTGTGATATAAATAGGACCTACTGAAGAGATAGGTATGTATCCCAGAGACTACCCCATCTATGGAACAGGCTGCCCATCCATGTGAAGCAGAGTTCCTCCATAACCCAATTCAAGTGCAACTTGGACAATTGGATGGGAAACAGGAAATTCATCCCTGGGTTTGGACCTATGTCTCTAATGGACACAGGTAACCTGTAAATGGTTCATCTCCCAGGCCCATGCTTACACTTATTAAGGGTATCAGAACTTGTTAGAGGTTTGGGATGCATAGCTAGGCTTACAAAGGCCCTTGTGGTCATTATCCTAGTGAACACCTATGAACCTATGAACCTATGAGTCTGCCAACTGAATGCATTGAGCAGTGTAACATAGGGACATCAATGTGCAACACATACTACAGATCTCTGTTTGCCATTGGAAACCACTTCTTGTGCAATTTCTAAGTGTGTGTTTGGAGTGATTCCCTGCTTCTGAGAGATTTAGTGTTCCTTAGAGTTAGTGTTGGTGTGACTAAATTAGAGTTGGTATGTATATATACACACACACACACACACACAGACACACGCGCACACACACACACACACACACACACACACACACACACACACACACACACACACACACACACACACACACACACACACACACACACACACACACACGTTTGGAGGGTGTGGGGGGCTTGCCACACACATGTTGAGAAATGCAAGGGGGTGGGGCTTGTTCCCTTGCAAAAAGCATGGGAAGTTAAATTTTTCTCTTATTTTATTGGGCATTATTGTTTAGTATTCCTGATGCTCAGGATTTTGAAGGGATCTATATCATGTTATCAAAAAATAAAAATGTCGAAAGGCACAACAGTGAAAGTGCCGAAAAGTCGAGGGTCCATTTTTGAGATTGCAGTACAGTGAAGCTTGGGATATTTGTCCTCGCCTCACTATAGTGTGATCTCAGCATTGGAATATATATTTAGTGGGGGGGGGGGCAGCCTCCCACAATATTAAATTCGAGTTTCAGCATTTTCTCTCTTGTGAGGGTTCAACATTTTGCATCTTCAATGTTATGATATAGACGCATTTTGAAGCTTTGTATTCAGTTGTAGAACCATCTGAACACAGACTGCTATGGAAAGAAAAGTAATAATACAATTCAACCAAATAGAATTCATACATAGTATAACTCAGCTTAATAGAATTCTATACATAAAAATATACAGATAAAACTTTATTGAAAAAATAATGATTACAAAATACTTCAGTTGGTATTTTACAGATAGAAGAATAAATATAGAATTCTACACAGAAAATTCAGTGGCTTTCCCTGTCAATGACTGTGTTATCAAAGTTCTTTTTTTTCACTCAGATTGTATTTAGACCAAATATTTACACACAAATGTGTTGTTAATAAATTGTGGTTTATAACAAAAAGTTTAGATGAATGTGTGAGTTACATTAATGTGCATTCACACAATTTACATTTGCCCAAATATGAGTTTATAATGAATTATTGCAGGTGAGTTTGATTGAAACACAAAACATCAAACAAACCCATCAGCAATTACCATTAATTCTAACTAAAATCAATGAGAAAACAAATTGCAAATGTAAAGCAGTAGCTTACACTTGTGATTACAAAAAAATAACATCAAAAACAACTTATAGTGGAGGGGCTTTGCCCCCCACACACATACTCTGGACACAGGAGCTCTACCCCCAGGAGGGGCTTTGCCCCCCACACACATACTCTGGACACAGGAGCTCTACCCCCAGCCCCTTCAACAAAAATTAAATATATTAACTCCAGGGTCACAGAAACATGCAGAAAATGGAAAGCCCAAGAATTACGTAATGGTCAGTATAATGAACTTCCACTATTACATAATTTGACCAACTGCACCACCAATGAAAAGCACCAGCTTTTCAGCATGCGATCATATGCTGACACCTGTTTTACTGAGGTGCTGTAAGAGTGTTGAGTGATTTAACAGATCCAGCGTTAATAAAAAGAGATCTAGACACCATGGCATATTGTCCATCCATATCATAATGTCATCTGTGACTGACCAAAGGTAATAGTATTAATGCTATTAACATAAAGGGGTTGGGAGGGTGGCCTAATGGTTAAGGTGTTTGCCTTGTAAGTACAAGGTGCAGGGTTTGAGTCTCACAAGGGATAATTGGCTCACAAGGGCAGTTAGCTTAGTACTAATCTATGAACCTATGCAGTGAGCAAACCAGAGCTCAAACTGTTTTTGTATTTGGTATTCTCTGCAGTAATTGAGAGTTTTGGGGAAATAATTTATATATATAAATATGTATACATATAAATATATAGACACACACAAGTCTGTGTTATTTAATCTAAGGAAAGTATATCTAAACACAACTAATTGCACAAAAAAAAAAAAAACAGAAGAAAAGTTTGGGGTGGGGGTGGGCAAGCCTGCCTGCACCCCTCCATGTGAGGGATTTCATCTCCTCACCCGCTCTAACCTTTATATAACAAAACACTGAAAATGCACCATCAGCTCATATAATCCAACATACTATATGATCAAGCAAACTGCAAAACAGATCCGCCATCCTAATAAAACAAAGAAATCAAACACCAGATCACATCAAGGTGGAATTGCTCAATGTCAGGAATCCAAATAACAAAGGTGCCTGATACTGAGACCAGGCCGTGTTTGGTGCATACTTGTGTGTGCAATTACAGAAACTTGGTTTAGGAGTAGAAAAAGTATGCTCCATATGCCAGGATTTTGTCTCTACCACTGTTGGCAAACTAATAGCGTTTTTGCGTGAAGTTGCTCATAGAGCAGCATCGGGCAGCGCCAGTTAATCAAGTTTAAACTATTTCTGCCTCCGTAAAGTCTGCTCTTCAAATTTTCCCTTAGAACTGCTCTACTTGTTGAAAAAACTAAATGTTTTTTGTTTTACTTTGTGGACTGTGTGAGTCAGTAATTAACTCACTTAGTAATAATAAGTAACTGTAGAGTTGTTAGTTTTTGTCTCTGCAAACTTTCTTTAAAACACAAGTATGTTTTCCTTTACTGTATTCTCTGTGGAGCTTTTCTCCCCGGGCCTCTACTGAAAATGGAAATATCTCCAGCTAGACTAGCCCGGTCAACAAATGTAAAATCTAAACAGCCTATTCTCTATCTGAAAAGCTCAGCACTTGCTCCTAAAGCATTTTTTATACAGGTAAAGCACTCTTAAACAAAAGAAAGTACTTCATTCACCTAAATTCCCTTGAGTACCCATTTCCCTATAGGTCCTTTCTGACTCAGTTACACAGCAATCTTTTTCACTATTTCTAGCATGTCGAAGGGTCAGTTGCTGGCGTCCTCTCCTGTTCAGCTGGTGAATCTGGGAATCTTGAGGCAATGTTACAATTGCCTCATGTACACAGACAACCCTCTCCTCCTCCCAACAAATACAAATATATGTGAGAGATGCAACTATATAGCCAAACTGGAGGCTGAGCTCTCTCAACTCAGTACTGGCAAAGCCAGTCAGGAGGAGAAGGTAACCACGCACACCACAAACCCAGTCTCACATAGAACTATCACAACTGCAAACCAAACACATAAACACACAAAAACATACTCGGAGGCGCTGATTAAAAATCTACCAAAACAACAGAGGCCTCCAAAAGCAGACACCCAAGCGACTGCCACCTCAAGACATAGCACGTGCAACACATAGTTCTCAAAGTCAGTGTGCTAAACAGTCACAGCCCTTAAGGCCAAACAACATGCCAGACACACTTGTAATAGGTGACTCCATAGTCAGACACACTGACGTTCCGCTCACCAGACTGAACAAGGAAAAGGTTACAGTAAGCTGCCTGTCGGGCGCTAGAATCCGCCACATAACACAAGCTCTCAGGTCACTCCAGAGCAAGTACAAATATGATTCAGTCATTGTCCATGCCGGTGTGAACGACCTGAGACGTACCTCCCTGGACTACATGAAAAGAGACATAGAGGAGCTCTCTGATTATGTAGCCCAGGCCGTTATGACCCTGACCCTGAGCAGCATCTTACCCTCACCAAGAATTATGCCACAGTACAAAGACAAAATGATCAGTTTTAACAATTGGCTTAATTACTGGTGTCATTCTAAGGGGATCCAATGTCTGTCTGCTTGGGATGACATGCTTGACAAGCCACGCTGCTTCGCAAGGGATGGCTTGAACCTGTCACCCCTGGGCTTCTGGATATTGGCCAAGGCTCTTGCCACCCCCATAGTGCCTTTTTTAGGCAAGGCTCAAAAGACAAACCTACCTCCCTAGAAAACACAAGTGGAAAAAAACTAAAGTTAATGCTGCTCAATGCCAGAAGTCTAAACCTCAAAATGCACGCTCTCGAAGCCCTCCTCAGTAAGGAGAACATCGATGTCTGTGCAGTGACTGAAACCTGGTTCAAGGCTCCTGAGAGCACCCCAGCACTACCAGGTTTTACCTCATATCATGCTTTCCGGCCCCAAAACTTGGACCGAACCACAAAAGGAGGGGGAGTATCCATATTCATCAAAGATACCCACACCTCCAGGTTAGTGGCAACGCACGAAGCATCGGAGACCATCCAGGTGCAACTAACCATAGGCAAAACTGCCCTACAGTTTGTAGCATGCTACAGACCACCCTCTCAAACTCAGGAACCTCACTCAGCCTTCCTGAAGACACTGGAGAGTATGAATGTCTCTCCAAATACCATCATATTGGGAGACTTCAACTACCCAAACATAGACTGGGAACATTACTCAAGCCCCAACACCCTAGCCCAAAGGTTCCTAGAATTCATAAACTCAAATGAGATGGAACAACTAGTCACCATTCCCACAAGAGGAGATAATATACTAGACCTGATCATCACAAACATGGGGACAAAATGCTCCACACCGGAAGTATACCCCTCCTTGGTGAGATCAGACCATAAATTAATCTCACTGGAAATCCACATCCCGCCCCCACCCCCTGCACAAAAGACCACAGTGAAGAACTTCTCAAAAGCCAACTTCACACTTCTTAAGACTGAAGTGGTATCATTCAAGGCCCCTGGGCTAGTGGAAACCACAACCCACACTGCTGAATCCTTTATAAATGCCTTCTACGGGCACTTTCAAGAATGCATGGATCATGCAATCCCAAATAAAACCAAGACCCTTTCCCCCAAAGGCAGGCACCCTGTCTGGTGGACCCCCGCCATTAACAAACTTTACAACAGGAGGAGGAAGCTACTACATGATAGAGCAAAATCCCTAAAAGGGAAGGCATCTCTGATCAGTACTAGCAAAAAACTACGATCACTCATAAAATCATCCAAGGCAAACTTTGAGAGAAAAATTGCAAAAGACACAAAAGACAATCACAAGGCCTTCTTTAGCTATGTTAGAAACCTGGGTGGAAACTCCCAGATATGCTCAGAGTTAGTCCAAAATGACACAAAATACACTGAACCCACAGACATTGCCAACATTCTGGCAGACAGGTTCAGTGCAAATTTCTCCTCCCCCCCCAAAAGGAGAAATATCTATCCCAGCAGAGTGTAGCCTCCCTAACATCTCAGTTGCCCAGGTGAGAGCCGCCCTCTCCAAAGCTAAAAACACAGCATCAATGGGACCAGACAGTGTCCCGGGCTGTGTGCTACATGAACTCCAAGAGGAACTAAACCCACACATAAGGCTGCTGTTTAATCTTAGCCTTACTACAGGATACGTACCCAAAGAGTGGCGTACAGCAACAGTGGTCCCACTCCACAAAGGCGGTGCTTCTACGGAGCCTGGAAATTACCGCCCCATAAGCTTGATGAGCCTGATCTGCAAAGCTATGGAAAGGATCATTATGGAACTCATAAACAAAGACATTGGGGACCTACAGACATTGGATCCTACCCAATTTGGCTTTGTCAAGGGCAGATCCTGCCTTTTGAACTTGGTCGACTTTTTTGAAACAGTCACTAAGGCCATTGATGAGGGTAAGGCAGTTCACACAGCCTACCTTGACCTTGCAAAAGCCTTCGACACAATACCCCACTCGGGCATCATAGACAAACTCACCAGCTTAAATGTAAACCCATATGTCACAAGATGGGTTGCAAACTGGCTCAAGGACAGAACCCACAGGGTCAGAGTTGCTGGAGCCATGTCAGACTCTAAGCCGGTCACAAGCGGTGTCCCACAGGGCTCAGTCCTGGGACCCCTCTTGTTCGGCATTTATTTCTCCGAGGTGCATGCAAACATAGGAGGATTGTGGCTGACAAAGTTCGCAGATGACTGCAAACTGGGCGCCATCATTGATACTCCAGCAGACACAAGCATCCTTCAGAGAGGCCTCATAGAAATGGATAATTGGTGCCAGAGCCATGGCCTTAAGCTGAACGCCAAAAAATGTATAGTCATACCTTTTGGGAAAAACAAGGTACCCACAAATTACCACATAGGTGGTAATCCATTAAGTACGGAAGAGGTAATCAGGGACCTAGGGACCCAAGTTGACAGTAACCTCTCATTTGACACTCACATTGCCAAAGTGGTTAGGAAGACCTTCTATATTGCCCACCTTATCATGAAGGGATTCACATCTAGATCAAGAGAGGTTATTGTGCCCCTGTACTCTTCCCTTATCAGGCCCATGATTGAGTACAATGCCCCTTTTGGGATGTATCTTACCCAACACCTGCAGCAGTTGGAAAGACCCCAAAAGTTCCTCACCAAGAGGATAAAGGGTCTCAAACATATGTCATATGCTGCCCGGCTGAAGAAACTCCAGCTCTATTCAGTCGCATACCGCCTACTCAGAGGTGATCTATGCCTGACGTACAAGGCCATGTCCAATCCGGAATTAATGGACATGCTCCACCTCAGAAAATCCAAATCCATCAGAGCCACGAGAGCAAGAGATTTGAACCTCAACACAGAAATAAATAGGAAGTGCTGGAGGGACAGATTCATAACCCAGAGGCTCCCTACACTCTGGAACAGAATCCCAGTCCATGTTAGGCAGAGCCCCTCACTAACTCTCTTCAAGAGAAATCTTGACGAGTGGATGGGAGATCGTAGGTTTACCCCGGGGGTCATCTCTGTGTCACTACTAGACAGAGGCACAGTAAACTAAACCCTAGATGGGCATCATATTCTTATCCTAAGGGGTGGTGAAAGCCACACACACTCTGGCTAGGCTTATAAATGCCCTAGGGCAGATAGCCTAGTACGAACCTATGAACCTATGGTAGAATATCCATATTTGTTAAAGACCACACAATTTTAAGGCAGATTTCTAGAGGCTTCAGATCCAAATTACAATAAACAGGACTAAATGTCAGATCATAGCATTTTACAATTATGCCTCCAGAAAACTACTTTAGATTCATAAAAACACGGGATGAACTTCAGATTAACAGGATTTCTATCACCGTAGGAGATTATAACTACCCAGTGGAAAACTGGAGAACCATTACCTCAGCTGTATGCTATGCACAAAAATTCCTTGATTTCTTAAACAACTCCCTGGACCAAAGTGGCAAGGAACCCTCTAGAGGACAAATTATTTGTTACCTGGTCCTTAGCATCACTGCATTGAAATCAACTATCCAATCACAAACTGATAATGTTTTCTTTGAATATCTCCAAACAGTTAGATGCAAACTTCACAAAGTTCAGAGACTTCAAATGTATAAATCTATAATTCTATGCTGAAGCCTCAAAATTCAGATTTAACTGTAATATCCAAGTAGTTACACAAACAAACTCTATGTGCATCTGGATTAATGCATTGGCCTGGCACTCTCTACCACAGCCACTCACCAAATGAGACATTTAAAAGTAAGCCAGCGATATATATATATATATATATATATATATATATATATATATATATATATATATATATATACACACACACACACACACACACACACACACACACACACATATATACAGTGGATATAAAAAAAATGAGACCACAATAAATCATTTCACTCCCGCCTTTAATGTGACCTATAACCTATACAGTTCAATTGAAAAACAAACAAATCTGTTAGGGGTAAAAATATAAAAAATAAAAAACATACAATAAGCTGGTTGCATAAGTGTGCACAGCATTAAATTAATACTTTGTTGACGTACCTTTTGATTTAATTACAGCATTCAATCTTGAGTACACACCTGCCACTAATTAAAGAGACTCTGATTAATCCCAGAAAAAAGTTCAGCTGTCCTAGTAGGATTTTCCTGACATGTACTCAGCTGCCTGCAAAAGCAAAAGCCATGGTTCACAGAAGCTTACAAAGCATCAAAGGGATCTCATTGTTGAAAGGTATCAGTTAGCAGAAGGGTGCAAAAAACACAGTGAAGACAGTCATCAAAAAATGGAGACAATATGGGACAGTGACACTGCAAAGAACTGGATGTCCCTCCAAAACTGATGAAAAGGCAAGACAAATTGGTCAGGGAGGCTGCCAAGTGACCTACAGCAACACTGAAGTAGCTGCAGGAATTTCTGGCAAGTACTGGTTGTGTACTATATGTCACAACAATCTCCCATATTTTCCGTATGTCTGGGCTATGGGGTAGGTTTGCAAGATGGAAGCCTTTTCTTACACAGAAAAACATCCAGGCCCAGCTAAAATTTTCAAAACAATACATCAAGTCTCAAAAAAGCATGTGGGAAAATGTGTTATGGACTTGTGAGACCAAGACTGAACTTTTCGGCCACAATTCCAAAAGGTAAGTTTGGCGCAAAAACAGCACTTTACATCACCAAAAGAACACCATCCCCACGGTGAAGGATTGTGGTGGCAGTTTGATTGCTTTGGGGTTGCTTTTCTTCATCTAGAACTGGGGCTTTAGTCAAGGTGGAGGGAATTATAAACAGTTCCAAATACCAGTCACTTTTGGCCTAAAACCTTCAGGCGTCTGCTAGAAAGCTGAAGATGAAGAGGAATTTCACCTTTCAACACGACAATGACCCAAAGCAAGCATCAAAATCAACAAAAGAATGGCTTCATCAGAAGAAAATTAGTTTTGGAATGGCCCAGCCAGAGCCCAGTTCTAAATCCAATAGAAAATCTGTGGGGTGACCTGAAGAGGGCTGTGCACAAGAGATGCCCTTGCAATCTGACAGATTTGGAGCCCTTTTGCAAGGAAGAGTGGACAAATATTACCAAGTCAAGATGTGCCATGCTGATAGACCCCCTACCCAAGAAGACTGAATGCTGTAATTAAATCAGAAGGTGGTTCAGCAAAGTATAAGTTTAAGGTCGCGCACACTTATGCAACCAGCTTATTGTAGGTTTTTTATTTTTTATATTTTTTCCCCTAACAGATTTGTTTTGTAATTGAATTGTACAGGTTATAGGTCACACTAAAGGTAGGAAAAGTTTTGAAATGATTTATAGTGGTCTCATTTTTTATATCACAAAAACCTGGCATTTTAACAGGGGTGTGTACACTTTTTATATCCACTATATATATATATATATATATATATATATATATATATATATATATATATATATATGTATACACATATAGATAGTTTATATATATATATATATATATATATATATATATATATATATATATACAGATAGATAGATATAGAGATATAGATATATGTTTGCGTGTGTGTGTGTGTGTATTTGTGTGTGTGTACCATATATCATAGATTTTTACAAGGCTAACCACCTTGGGGGCCTTTCTAAGCCTAGCCAGGTTTTCTCAAAAGAATAGTGATGTCCTGTATCCAAATAGGACATCGTGGGCCAGACATTTATAAGCAACCTCTGTCCATAAAGTACATGGGTGCTAGCCCCACTGAAATGTTCTATTCCCCATCCACTGGTCTAGCTTGCATATAAATTGGGTAATAGATAAACTCAGCTTCACGTGGATGGGAAGCCTGTTCCATAGAAGGGGCTGTATCTAGGATACATATCTGTCTCTCCAGCATGTTCTGTTTAAGTGACAGACAAAATTCAGGTCCCCAGAACTTGCATTTCTGGAACTATTTGACTTACAAATGTGCAGGAGATTCATAAGTGTGGGGTTTGTTGATGCCTCCTGAGCCAGGCATAGATCACCCCTCAGCAATCTATAAGAGATTGAGTAGAGAGAAAGGGCCTTAAGGTGCTCTGCAAAAAGCAGTTTTTTTGTAAGGCACCTCTAAGGCCGCTCTAGTTGCAGCATATGCCTGGTCAGGTACATACCAAAGGGAGCAAGGTACTCTATGATTGGTCTGATAAGGGTGGAGTACAGTGGGATAATGACCTCTTTGGACCTAGGTATATAAGTTGTGCTACATAAAAGGATTTCTTCACCACTGTGGCCACATGGTAGTTGAAGGTAAGCCTAATGTCTAGGTGCATACCCATATCCCTGACCATTGGGTCAACTGTTAGGGATGTATTATCAACATGATAATTAGCTGGGATTCTTGACTTCCCAGTAGGGTACAGTTATGCATTTGAGAGCATGGAGTTTAAGACCTTGACTTTAGCACCATTTGTTAGTCGGCGATAGGTCTTCTTGAAGAATGCTAGTGTCTGCAGAGAAGTCGATGATAACCCCCAGCTTGCAATCATCTGCAAACTTAGTCAGCCATAAATCTTCAGTATTTATTTCCATTTCAGAGAAATAGATGCCAAAAAGGAGTGGGCCCAGTACAGAGCCTTGGTAGACTCCGCTAGTGACCGGCCTCCTGGGGGAGGTTACCTCACCTATTTTGATCTACTGGGCCTTGTCAGTGAGCCAGCTGGCTATCCAGTGGGTGATAAAAGGGTTTATACCTAAATTAGTGAGTTTGTCTATAATGCCTAAGTGGGATATTGTATCAAAAGCCTTGGCCAGATTAAAGTAAGCTGGGTGTAACATCCATTGCTTTGACTTTTGAGTTTGTCTTATAGTTTGAGTGGGCAGAGCTCACTCTATACAGCTATCAATATGGCTGTACAGAGATTTTGTAAATAGCTCAGCATATGCTATGGTGTTTATTGGGTTTGGGGGTGCTTGGAATTTAGACAAGATGTAATTTAATAGAGAGAAGTTAGCCTTGGAATAGTTTCTAAAAGTTTTTGGTGTCACTGGATCCTCAGATTTAATTTTTATTTCAAGCAAATAGTACATACGTACATGATTTTCTCATCAAATATTGAATGCTGAAAACAGCACATTAAAAAGATCAAATCCAAATTGATCATAAACAACAAATAACAAAACTAAAAAAAAAAAAAATCCCACGGATGTATGAAGCACAAATCCAAACCAAAAACATCCAAAGGCAACCATGCAGTGAAGAAATATCTGTTTATTTAACACTTTTGACCAAAGTCTTCATCAAAATAAAAAAAATCTTTTCCATCCACACTTTACCCATTTTAATTAACAATATACAATGAAAATCTTCATAAAAATCAGGGAACATCTCAAAATCCACACGTCACCCTGCACAGATAATATTTATAAAAGCATTTATAAAAAAAATGTAATACATACAGTTTCATTTAAACCAGGCTAATTGCCATAAGGTCTCCCTTTTTAACACCGATTTCTTGTAATCACCCCCATGCAAATTTTTAGGCACTATTTGTAATACAGAAAACAAAATTTATTTTTACCATCACATTAGAGTATGCATATAAAGTGCATTATTGCCATCTTTACTTCTTATAACATACAGATGTTCTTTAATTCGAGTCCATTTTCTTGTAGTCATGCTTATATAAAAGGAAGAACATCCTGAGCACATGGTAATATAAATAAGCCCTAAACAGTTACAGTTATAATGCCCTTTTACTTCCAAAACACATTCAGGACTCTGCAAAAAATTACTAGGACCTACCAAAATGTAGGTACACACATCACAAAACCCACATGGAAACATCCCGTTATTTTTGTCAGTTTCCACATTGCATATTTGAGAGTTATCTGTCTCCAACTACTGTTTAATTGATTTGGTCTTTTTAATTATAAACTGTGGTTCTTCCCCCACTGCATTTGTAAAATCTTTATTACCTTAGAACACCTTCCAGTTCTGATGAACAATACTTTTTATTTTCACATTGTCTACCGTCGTTCTTATATACAAACTGTTAACAAATCTATTTTCTCCCTGCGTTTCCTGCTTATTTCTGTGTTGAACAGGCATAAGGCATACCTGCCATTAAAATAGGGGGCAACTTGTTTTCTCTTTTACTAAATATTTCCTTGGCTGTAGATGTTAATAACTGGGGATCCTGGCCTCTCTTAATAAATATATAATATCTTGAACAGCAGATAAAAAACACTGTCCTTAGCAGTTAACCTTGAGGCCCTGATCATCTGCTTCTAGGAATGTTCTTTTTATGCATTCAGGATGAACACTCTCATAATGTAGGTCATTGTTAGCAAACCATTCCATTCTATATATGCAGCTGTGAAATTGTGAATTTTCACTGTCTCATGTGAGTCTAATATCCAAAAACCTGACACTTAAACCTGTATCTCCTTTGGTGAAGGATAACAATTTACTATAGAGTTAATTTCTGAAAGCATATATTCAACCAGCTCAATCCCACCATTTACTAAAAAGAACAAGTCGTCCACAAATCTTTTATATAAGACTACTTTTTGAAACCAAGAACATTTTTTTAGTACTAGAGTAATGGAGTTCAGCACAGCTATTGTCTTGATTAATCAGCTAGTGAGTACTTTTAATCACACCATAGTGTGGTTGGAGCCATATAGCATGGATTCAGCTAGCAGTGTGGTCTTGCCATTGTAAAATTTATTGTAAAAATTGTGTAAAGAGATCAGCTGTGGAAGCAAATACACAATGATACAAAAATAATACATAGATATGAATCAACTGTAACACTAACATATAAAAAACACACAGGTAATGTGTAAACACATAAAAATATATAAAAGCAGGACTAACACCTCAGGCAATTAACTGCGCGGTGAGCAATACAATGAAACAATAAAAAAAATCAGAGCTGGACAGAAGCACAGCTAAAATAAAATCAATAAAACAACTACTGTAAAAACTAAAATAAAACTTTAATCGTAAAGATAAGTGCTTTCGCAATCTTAGAATTGCTTCTTCAGTCCATATTCAAAACAAAATCATGTCTCAATAAATGGTAACAAGAGTCTGAATAATTATTCAATCAACCAATAAAACAATGGAACTGTCACATGACTGTAAGCTAAAAATCATAATACACTACAATACTTCATTTATAACTCATCATCTATTGAGATGAATCACAATCATAAAAAATAAAGCATTCATCACAATAAAATAAAAAATAGTGGGAAATATATCACATTCCTGATTCATTTCCTCAGCTTCCTGGTTTGTAAAACTGGTTTCAAGGAGATGAAATGATTAAGTTCCAGGCCTTTATATGCTCTAAATTTCAGAATCCAATGCAACTCCACACATTCTATTTCCTTTTACTGTTACATAAAAATGTATGCTGATGGCAAATGGCGTGATCCCCACTACCTGAAGACACACACACACACACACACACACACACACACACACACACACACACACACACACACACACACACACACACACACACACACACACAATGACTTGAAGAAGAGGTAAAAGGTGGGTTTTATTTTATTTTTGAACATTTCCGTTCTCTGCATTTAGACATAGTCAGAGTCAGTAAATATAGAGATGAGGGTTGTGCCAGCAGTGTCCCCACAGTGCTGAGCACATGGGGGTAGGGACCCCCTGCTAAACTGATTATTAGTTAGTGCTTTATGTTTGTTTGAATAGCAAGACTTAATCATCAGGCATATTTTTAACCAGGCTATACTGGAAAGGCTCACCCAGACTCTGCCACAGCTTGCTGTGAGGGAAAGGTTAGCTTGCTTTTATTTTCTTATATTTTGTATTCCTTTATTGCCTTTTTCTATTTTGTATACCATGATTTGTTTTCTTTACACTGTCTTTTACTTGTATTCTGCTTTTAACTGCATATTAAAACTTGAAAAGAGACCACAGCTCTGTCTCTTGTGAGTCAGGCAGAAATTAGTACAGGTCTTTAAGGCAAATTAAAGAACTATGTACTAGTTATCTTCATGACTACAACATAACCAACAAAGATATAATAACCTGTAATTTACTTTGGAAAACCATCCTCTCAACTAAGAAATCTACCACCAATACTTACAAAATAATCAAAGACATTAAATTCCACAAAGATATGCTTGTCTCTGACTATTGGAGAAAGACTAACTCATCCATTGATAACCATCAATTGAACCAAGCAATTAACCTAACAATTAAAGCTATACCCCTTAAAAAACTATCATTTACTCAACTTATGATTTATAACAACGCATATTTCACACCCGCTATCTTACATAAATTTAACCCTGCGAAATCCCCATTTTGTCCACACTGTAAAGACCAAACTGCTGATATACTCCATCTTTTCTGGAGCTGTAAATGTGTATTTAAACTTTGGAACTCCCTTAAATTTCAACTACAAAAAATGGGCTATCAGACATCTACACTCAACTGGGAATTCACTCTTTTACATATCCTCTCAAACAATATTTCTAAAACTCAAGCAATTGCTCTGATTATTATTTTTCTGTTAATGAAACTTTATATAGCAACCAATTGGCTTAACGCAACTAACACTTCTTGGGAGAATTTTATAATGATGGCGACCAAACATTTATTAGCCCATAAAATACTAATCGACAAAAGGAGCAAAAATATTAAACTCAGGAAGTTATGGGAACAAGTTTTTAATATTATTCTTGCTTAGCCCAACACAAATATTCATACTTAACTACAACTAAGACAACTCATAACAATTCATATCCATAACGCACAAAAGTTTTTTTTTTCTTTTTCCTTTTCTTGTTTATATTTTTACTCACAATAACCCTTGCTGAATTGTAACACCCTTTCTCCCGAATATTGAAAGCATCTATGAATATAGTGTAGATAGTACTGTTTTATTGCTTTACTTCTTTTTGTATTACTCTCAATGTATAACAACTGTTTATTGCATATATGTGTTCCATCTCTTTGTTGCATTTTGCTTGCTATTCTGTATTGATGAAAAGAATAAATAAAAATCATTGAAAAAAAAAAAGAAATTAGTACAGGTCAATAGAACAGGTCAGTTCAAGTTAATCATCTGTAAACTGATGGGGTGGAGCTAAGAACTAAACCTTCTTTTTAAGTGGTAAAATAAAACATTTCAGGCTTTACTGGAAAAGATAACGCAGGCTCTGCCACAACTTGCTGTGAGGCAAAGGTTAATTTGCCTTTTTCTATTTTGTATACTGTGATTTGTTTTCTTTACACTATCTTTTATTTGTATTCTGCCTTTAATTGCATATTAAAACTTGAAAAGAGACACAGCTCTGTCTCTTGTGAGTCAGGCAGAATTTTTCCACTCTCCGACCTTGTTACTGTTGTGTTCTTAAACACCACTGTCTTTCTAGTTGCCTGCCCCTTATGTTAATTTAACCACATATCTCATTCTCTCTCTGCTTTCATTGGCTGGTATGAGTAAGCACAAAATTATCATTTTGTGAAATCACTCCCTTTCAACTATTTAAACTTATTGGTCATCCTACTGTATTCCGTAGTACCAGAATACAAAAGTGCCCACCACCTTTCAATCTAATTTGCTCTTTTAGAAATAGTGACTCTTCACTAAAACTTAACTTTTTAGACAGCTAAAACATAAGTTACCCACTTTCATATCTAACTGCTTAGTGCACACTGCAGTGTTTAGCATAAACCATTTTTTTTTCATTTTACCTTTAAGCATCTATTGCAAGGCCACCGGTTATTGGAGAGCCCACATTTTGCCTCTCAGTAGTCATCTTGGGATTAGTGCTTCTATTTTCTCCTGGTGATAGAAGGAGTATAGGGACATTATTTCCCAGAGACTGCTGATCACCAGAAAGCCTAATAACTGCTTTATAGGTGACAGCTCGGAATCTGTGTTTATATTCTGATCCTGGTGAGAGAAGGAGCAGAGTGCTTTGATTCCTGACTGATTTTGGTTGGAGAGTGAGTGTCATGCATAATGTACCTGATTACTCTGGTTGTGTGAAGCATCTACCAGAAAAAGACTGCAAGCCTACAGACCCTTGCATCATCTGGAATAAGACTGTTGATCACCAAACAGGCCATGGCCTGCTTCTCTTCTTGGAATTGGTGCTAACATTTTGCTTCTGGTGAGAGAAGACTCAAAGGAGCACTGTATCCCCAACAGAGAGTGAAGCTGTAGTGAGACCAGCATTAGTAGTAGCCAGGCAGTAACCATTCATGCGACTCCCTTCTTTTCATCATTCTTGATAAGCTAATTCTTTATTTTTCAGTAAATACTGCTTGATTTGTTTCTAACTTCAGAATATCTGCCTAAATACATCATCCTTAAATTTTCAGGGTCTACATATTAATTTCCCCTCTAGTGTTTGGCAGTGCTCTGTACAGACTTGGACACCTTGAGTGACATTTCTTTTTCTGTAAAAGCATAATTGAAATGTCTCCAATACCTAGTTGCATGCAAGACAACTGGTTTGCAGTGACAAGCACTGTCCACATAGTTGCAAACCGGATACTCCTGACAGTGATTGATATTCTCACTCCAGCAGTTTAATAAAAAAAGGGTCTGTTGCCATGGATATGACCTTTCCTACTGTCTCTGTTACTGGCTTGTAGAAATTGCCTCATGTTTACTGACAACCAGTTAATTCTCAAACAAACTGATATGCTATGTGAGAGATGTATTTACACAATGTCAGCAGAGGCAAAGCTCTCACATAAAATACTCCTAATGTTAATAAGTCTGTCAGTAGAACACATGCTACACCCTTCATTCAAAATTCAAAGCAGACATATAGTCCCACATATGCTGAGGCACTTATATGTAAACTTCTTAAACCACAAAGACCTCCATAACAAATACCCTCAGCAGCCCCAAATGTGCTCTTTCAAAACAACACCCACATCAGCACATAGAGCTACATCTCATGGAGCCTCTTCCTCTAAGCCCATAAGGCAAGTCACTACACAGTCCAACATTCTAGTCATTGGAGACTCCATTGTGAGATACACTGATGTCCCTCTCATCAGGCTGAGTAAGAAGAAAGTTACTGTTTGTTGCTTACAGTGGTTAGGATCTGCCACATTATGCATGCATGAAGGTCACTGGACCAAAATTACCATTATGACTCAGTCATAGTCCATGTGGGAGTTAGTGACCTGAGACGTACCTCGCTAGACTATATGAAGAGAGACATCATGTAGCTCTCAGAATATGTGTCTCAGGCTGGTATGAGCCTAGCATTGATCAACATTTTAACTTCTGCAAGAATGATGTGACAATATGAACAAAAGATGACTGACTTTAATAACCGGCTTAGTTTCTAGTGTCATTCTAAGGGGTTGCAATATTTGTCAGCATGGAAGGAGATTGTCAACAGACCACACTGCTTTGCCATGGATGGTCTGTACCTCCCCCCTCTAGGCTTTTGAATATTAGCTAAAACAGTCTTTCCCCATAGTGCCTTTTTTAGGCAATGCCAAGCTGAAAGTACTTCTGAAATAGCAAATCAAAACCAAGAAAATCTAAAGGTATTAATGCTCAATGCTAGGAGTCTAAACAAAAAACCTCCACTCCCTAGAAACTCTCTTCACCCTAGAGAATGCTGGCATCTGTGCAGTAACTGAGACATGATTTAAAGTCAGAGAGAGCACACTGACAGTCCAAGGTTATAATGCTTTCCACACATTTATGCCAGCTACTTCACAGGCAGGGAGTAAAGCTGGAGGTGTCTCTGTTTACATCAGAAATAAATATACTTTAAGGCTGGTCAAACAGGGCAATGCACTTGAGATACTCCAAGTTCAAATCAGCATAGGTAACTCCAATACCACTTTTATGCAAGCTATAGGTCCCCCTCTATGACCCAGGAAACCCATACCCATATGTATTTAAACTGATTAGAAACATTAAGCATCCAACCCAATACCATATTCATGGGTGACTTTAATTATTCTGCTATTAACTGGGAATCTGATACGACACCAAACGTACATGCACTGAGATTCCTGGATTTTGTAAACACAAACTCTCTGGACCAGATAGTCAATACACTAACCAAGGATGCAACCAAACTGGACCTGGTACTCACTAATACACTAATCAGGGGTGCAACCATACTGGACCTGGTCCTCACTAATATGGGAGAGTGCTGCATACCCCCTACTGTAATGTCTTCCCTGGTAAGGTCAGACCACATAATGTTCTCCTTTGAAGTAAAAATAAAACCTGGACCCTCAGCTAAACCTGGAATATTCAGGAACTATTCTACGGCTAACTTCCTGCTATTAGGTGAGAACCTGGCAAAATGTCAAGCCCCCATAAACCCTAAGAACACTTCTGCCTATACAGAAGTGTTCACAGAAACCCTGTGCAAGCATGTTAATAGCTGCATATAAGCAGCTGTACCCACCAGTAAGAAATACAGAACTAACTCAAAATCAAACCACCCTGGTGGAATCGCAAAATCAATTGGCTGTGTAACAGGAGGAAGAAAATCATGGCAAAAATTAGGAGGTGGAGCACCCAGCAGGATAAAAGCACTCTCATCAAACTAAACAAACAACTCAGAGAACAAATAAAGTCTACCAAAGCCAAATTTGAGGTAGGTTTGGCCTCCCAAGCCAAGGACAACCACAAAGCATTCTTTAGCTATGTCCGCAACCTCAAAGGCAATACACAATTGTGTGCAGAGCTCATTGTAAATGGAGCCACCTGTACTGAGCCAGAAGATATAGCAAACCTCCTGGCTGATAAATTCAGCTCCAACTTTACTCCTCTCTCCCCCTCAACCTTCCCTCAGAAATATAATCAAATATAACTACCCCTTCATTCACTAGAGAACAGGTCCTTAATGCTCTAAGACCAGGAACACTGCATCAGTGGGCCCAGACAATATCCCAGGATGTCTTCTAAATAGCATGAAACATGACCTATCAGGAACTCTGGAATTACTATTTAACTGTAGCCTCCAAACAGGCTTCATGTCTCATGAATGGAGAAATGCAATAGACATCCCTCTGCACAAAGGTGGGCCATCTACAGACCATGGAAATTACAGACCCATATGTCTCACTAGTCTTAGATATAAAGCCATGGAAAGAATTATCATGGAGATGATCAAAAGAGAAATAGTAATTCTCTAGACACTGGAACCAACCCAGTTTGGTTTTGTTAAAGGCAGATCATATCTACTCAACCTGGTGGACGTCTTTGAGAAGGTCACCAAAGGAATGGATGAGAGCAAAAGTGTTCACACTACCTACCTTGACCTGGTGAAGGCATTTGCCACAATACTCCACCCAGGCATTGTTGACAAACTCAAGAGGTTAGGTACAAACCCGTATGTCACCCAGTGGATACCAAACTGGCTCACAGACAGGACCCAGGAAGGTAGAGTTGGGGAGTCCACCTCTACAAAGAGGTCAGTCACAAGTGGAGTCCCTCAGGGATCAGTCCTTGGACCGCTCCTTTTTGGCATTTACTTTTTAGAAGTCAAGGCCAATGTCAGTGGTCTCTGGCTGACTAAATTTGCATATGATTGCAAATTAGGAGATGTCATAGAATCTCACACTGACACAAATACTCTCCTGGGAGGGGCTGACACAGACAATCAACTTGCATCAGATCCATGGACTAACACTAAATGCCAAGAAATGCATAATAGTATCCTTTGGGAAGTCATCCATCCCTTGTAACTATCATATTGACAACACACCCCTTAGAGATGAACCAGTAGTCAGGGACTTAGGGACATACAAACATAGTAATCTAGCCTTTGATCATCATGTGTCTACAGTGGTGAGGAAATTATTCTATGTTGCGCAACTTGTAAACAAAGGTATGGCATGTAAGTCGAAGGAAGTCATTGTTCCACTGTATTCAGCATTCATCAGACCTATCATTGAGTACAATGCCCCCTTTGGTATGTACTTAATCAGGCATAGCCAACAATTGGAACGTCCACAGAGGTTTCTCACTAAAACACTACATGGTGCAAGTAATATGTCCTATGCAGACCGCCTCAAGGCACTATCCCTGTATTCTGCCTCCTACAGGTTTTTGAGTGGAGATCTATGACTGACATACAAGGCATTGTCAGACCCCACTCTGATGGACCTCCTGCATATCCACAAAACAAACAGCAACAGAATTACCCATTCTAAAGACGTAAACCTTGCCTGTGATATAAATAGGACCTGCTGGAGAGACAGGTATGCATCCGAGAGACTACCCCATCTGTGGAACAGGCTCCCCATCCATGCGAAGCAGAGTTCCTCCCTAATCCATTTCAAGTGCAACTTGGACAATTGGATGGGGAACCCAAAAGTCATCCCTGGTTTGGGACCTATGTCTCTAATGGACAGAGGTAACCTGTAAATGGTTCATATTCCAGACCCATGCTTACACTTATCAAGGGAAACAGTACTTGTCAGAGATCTGGGATGCATGGCTAGGCATAAAAAGGCTCTTGTGGTTGTTAGCCTAGTAAACACCTATGAAGCTATGAACCTATGAACCTAAGACGTATATGCTGTGTTTTTTCTTCAGTCTTCCTTTCACATTTGTACATTTGTAAATGCAGGTTTGTGCATGTTTATTAAAGTTATCATATGAGTTGCTCTCATTTTTCATTCAAGATCAGCAGTTGGTTCTTGGTCTAAATGATATATTAACTGCCATAAATATGATAAAACTTAATTGCTGGATTACTTTTTAAAAATATAATCATCTGCAAATTATACCATATTTACCACAAAAGGCACTTTAAAAATAAAACAAAATGTTGACCACAGAAAAATAGCAATAATGAAATGTGGGAGATACGAGAGGTGCAGTATTTGACCAGCTTCCCAAATTCTCATGAAAGTTGATGAGGCTGTGACTGGTTAAGTTAGACTTTGTTATTTTGAACTTTTCAGTCAAGGTTCTTAATAGGTTATTTATTTTATTTATTTGACATTTGTTAACCAGGTTAGTCTGACTGGTCAAGTAGCCCTTTTTCAGTGGAGGCCCGGGGAGAACAGCTCCAAAATATACAAAAATATAAAATAAAATACAATATAAAATCCATAGTAGAATACAATACACTTTATAATAACAAAAGAGTCAGAGACTAAAATGTATTTGCAGTCAAATAGCAACTTAAAAATGAAGACTGGTAAGATTCAAGGTTGAAAGAGACAAAATATACAAAGGCCATATGTATGTAGTAAGTAACTCAAAGTAGACAGGATATACAATGACCATATGTATGTAGTAGTAAAGCAAAGTATAGAGAGCTGCCAGGGAGAAGTGAAGGGAAACAGAGGAAGTAGTTTAGGTTGGAGTGGGGTAAGGGCAGGACCGAGATTTAAGTAGGTAGTCTTTTAGAAGTTTTTTGAAGCTAAGTGTTAGTGATAGTTCTTAAGCAAAGGGGAAGTTTATTCCAAGCATTGGCAACTGGGTAGTTGTATAGAAGTTTACCTATGTTTTTATTAGGCTTGTGGATTTCTAAGAGGTGTTGATTGGTGCTGTGGAGAGTACATTTTGGGGTGTAGGAAGAGATGAGGGTAGAGACAGCAGGACAGAGGAAGGATTATTTCATATAGCATGAGCAAGGTGGAGGTGAGGAAGAAGGAGCTGTTGCTGGAAATCAAGCCGTTGCAAGTTTTTAATGCTGTGCAGTGGTGGGAGTGGTAGAGAAGATTGGCAGCAAATCTAGCAATTTTATTATACGTGGTTTCATGTTTAGCTTATAGATTGGATTGTATGTTAGTAAGGATAGGTGCAGCATAAAATAGGGTGGAGAGTAGAAATGCCTGAGCTAAAGAATGCTTAACGTCATTACTGAGGTATTTTTTGTGCCTATATAACAACCCCAGTTCTTGGTGGGTCTTTTTGATAGCCTGTTGAATGTGGATATCAAATTTTTGTTGGTCATCAATAACTCCAAGCAAGTTTGTATGAGGTTCGACTGAGATAACTGTGTTGTTAAGGGATATAACGATGAAGGTGTTATTGTCTTGTTGCAGAGATTTTGGGAGGAAGAGGAGAAGTCTGCTTTTCTTAGGGTTGAATAGGAGTTGATTACTGGTTAGTCATTTTTCCACAGATGGGAGCAATTCTTCGGTGAGGGTAAGGAGGTGGGGGAGATTGTCAGAACATGATTTAATTGTAGAGTCATCAGTGTACTGAATTAAAGAGGTGCGAAGGCAGTATGTGTATAGGTTATTAGTAAAGATATTACAAAGCAGGGGTCCAAGAATGGAACCCTGAGGAACCCCTGTTTGAACAGGGAGGAGGCAGAGAGCCATCGGACAGACTGGAATCTGTTAGAGAGGTAACTGGAGAACCACTGAATTGTGCAGTAGGAGAGGTTACAGTTAGTAAGCTTAGAGAGAAGCAGTTTATGGGAAACAGTGTTGAAGGCTTTAGACAGGTCAAAGAAAAGACAAGAGACTAGTTTGTTATTGTCGCTAGATTTAAATGGTCTGTGTGAAAG
This sequence comes from Protopterus annectens, assembly GCF_019279795.1. Lineage (NCBI taxonomy): Eukaryota > Metazoa > Chordata > Ceratodontiformes > Protopteridae > Protopterus > Protopterus annectens. The sequence continues at coordinate 1,204,010,353 of NC_056737.1, forward strand.
AAATGAGTGCATGCGATGCACTGTGATGGGGGCAAAAACCATGTTGGGTAGGATTTAAGAGGTTTTCCTGTATCAGATGATCGAGGAGAGGTTATAGTTTCTGTATGTGCTCTATGAACAATCATTTTTTTTTATAATATTGTCTTTTCTCTGCATGTGTATGGGAACTTGTATGTATATGTATATGTATATGTATATGTATATGTATATGTGTATGTACATGTATGTGTTAACTCTTCTTAAGTGCAACCTGGATAACTGGATTGGGAACAGAAAATACACCCCTGGAATTCCACCTGTGTCTCTGCTGGACATAGGTATCAGGTGCTGACTTGTTGGAACACGGTCTAAATTCTTGGCTATACTTGTAAGGGCCTCAGGTCTAATAGCCTAGTGAATTCCTATGATCCTATGATATGTATGTGTATGTGTACACATATATATATATATATATATATATATATATATATATATATATATATATATACATAAATATATATATACATATACATATATACATATATGTGCATCTACATGTAGATGTAAATGTATATGTTTGTGTATATGTATATATGTATATGCATGGATATGCATATGTTTATGTGTATGCATATGTATGTGTGAATGTATGTTTATATGTGTAAGTATATGTAAATGTATATATATATATATATATATATATATATATATATATATATATATATATATATATATATATATATATATGTAAGAGTGAATGGAAGGTCTACAAGATGGTAGTGAGACCAGCTGTGTTATATGGGTTGGAGACAGTGCCACTAATGAAAAGACAGGAGTCCAGCCTGGAGGTGGCAGAGTTAAAGATGTTAAGATTTGCACTGGATGTGACGAGGATGGACGGGATTAGAAATGAGTATATCAGAGGGTCAGCTCAGGTTGGATGGTTTGGAGACAAAGCCAGTGATGCAAGATTATGTTGGCTTGGCCATATGCTGAGGAGGGATGCTGGGTATATTGTGAAAAAGATGCTAAGGATGAAGCTGCCAGGTAACAGGAAAAGAGGAAGGCCTAAGATAAGGTTTATGGATGTGGTGAGAGAGGGCATGCAGGTGGATGGTGTGACAGAGCAAGACGCAGAGGACAGTCAGAAATGGAAACAGGTGATCTGCTGTGGTGACCCCTAACGGGAGCAGCCGAAAGAAAAAGAAGAACAAGATGTGAATGTATATGTATAGATATATAATATATACAGGTCTACTTTACATGACCAAAATCCCATAAAGTCAAACAGTATTTTGCTGAGACAAAAAGAATGAAACTGAAATATCGAACCACATGTTAATGTAGAGAAATATGCCCTTTTCCCCACTGTAGTGTGATCCCTGAGTTGGTGTATATAGTTATGGGGGTGTGGGGTACAAAGCCACCCCACCTAGGTGGGTTTCAGATAGTACGGTGTGTTTTAATGTAGTTTTGGGCAAGTATTTACTTGTACTGGAAAAAAGTATGCAATTTGACAATTTCAATTTCCTAATATCCAGTTCTTTTCTGTCTTCCTTTTCAGACTCTTACAGCTATGTCTTAAGTCATTTCTACACAGCTCACTGATTAGTTCTAACAACTCGTGCAGCTTGGGCGGATCTGGGATTTTACAACATATAATCATGTTTTTATTTTTAAACGAGAGATATAATGCTCAAAGGGCTTCACTCAGAAAAGAACATGCCTTTTAAATATCTTTTTGAAAGAATCAAATGAAATAATGAACGATGCATAACATGAAAAATGTCATCTAAGAGTTCCTGTATTTGATTATGGAGGGCTTCCAGTTTGGGGCAGTCTGGAAATATGTGAGCTGATCTCCCAGGTGGTGGGTCTTCGCATGGGTCTTGACATGTCCAACAAAAAGGGTCTTTCCTGGCTGACATTTTAAACAAATGCTCATGAATATAAAACAAGTGTTGTCACCCCTACCCCCCAGAAAGGTATTTTCAGGAGATGGTTGCAAGTCTACAATATTGCAGTTTTGGTCTAGAACTCTCCTCACTTGTCACATTTATAATCTCTCTCTCCCAGTCTCTATGAATTCTGTCAAAACTCTTGTGGTAGTAGTTCAACAACATACCATATGCATTACTTTTAGCTTGCTTTTCACTTATTTTCCTGGCTCTAGCCATGAAGCGCTAAGTGACTACCTTAGGGTGCTTAGTCTGCTCATACATGATATTTTGTAATACTTTAATATGTCCCTGTCAGGAACCTGCTGTTGTTCTGGAAAACCATCATTAATTGTTTCCAGTGTATCCCTAATAACTACTTATTGGTCCAGGTCTGAAAGTTTCATCTCTGGATTTCTGAGATGGGATTTGGTTTATAGGCAAGATCTGCTTCTCCCAACTTGTTATATTCAAACTTACAATTATTCAACCTGAGCTTACTATAATCAGCTATTCCTGTCATTAAAGTTCTTATATGTATGTATATATATATATATATATATATATATATATATATATATATATATATATACATCTATATATATATATATATATATACACACACACACATACACACACACACACACACACACACACACACACACACACACACATTCCATCTCTTATAGGTTCATAGGTTCATAGGTTGGTACTAGGCTATCAGCCCTAGGGCTTATACAAGCCTAGCCATAACAATTCCCTGGCTATTTCTTCCCACACTATTTACTTCCCTGGACCCCTGTCTACAAAGTTCCTTTTGAAGAGGGGGCACTCTGCTTGACATGTATGGGCAATCTATTCCAGAGTCTGGGGAGTCTCTGGGTCAAGAACCTATCCCTCCAGCATGTTTTGTTTATTGTGATGACAAGGTTTAGATCCCTGGAGCATGTGGCTCTGAGGGATTGGGATTTCTTTAAGTGTAGCATGTCCAACAGCTCTGGGTTTGACATGGCCTTGTATGTTAAACAAAGATCACCTCTGAGTAGACGATATGCGACAGAGCATAGCTGGAATTTTAAGGTGGTCAGGTAGGAGGGATCTTTATGCCTGTGATTCTTTTAGTGAGGTATTTCTGTGGCCTTTCCAGTTGTTGCAGATGTCTTGAGATTTACATACCCAAAGGGGCATTGTATTCTATAATGGGTCTAATGAGGGATGAGTACAGTGGGACAATGACCTCCTTTTTTCTGGATGAAAAGCCCTTAGTGATGAAGTGTGCCACATAGAAGGATTTCCTGACTATTGTGGCGATGTGGTTATCAAAGGTGAGACCACTGTCCACCTGTGTCCCTTAGTCTCTTATCAAACTTTCAGTGTTTAGTGTACTGCCACCTATATGGTAATTAATGGATACATGTTTTTTCCCAAATGGGATAACTATATATTTCTTGGCATTGAGCTTGAGCCCATGGCTCTGGCACCAAGCATCTGTTTCTGTAAGGCCCTTTTGTAGAGTATCCACATCATTTGGGGATTCAATAATGGCTCCCAGTTTGCAGTCATCTGCAAACTTTGTTATCCAGAGTCCCTTAGTGGTGGCCTGTACTTCAGAGAAGTAGATGCCAAACAAGAGCGGTCCCTGGACTGAACCCTGAGGTACTCCACTTGTCACTTGTCTGGAGCTGGATTTGGAGTCGGCTACTTTTACAGTGTGGGTTCTATCAGTAAGCCAGTTAGCAACCCATTGGGTG
>NC_056737.1:1204019019-1204029019 GCF_019279795.1 Protopterus annectens
GGCATAAAAAGCTAGGAAAAATAGAAAAAGCAAATTAAACTTGTACTATCTATAAATAAAATTTCTCAAAAAAAATCAAAATACCACTTATAAACCTAGATCCAATAGATGTAGAATTATAAAAGGACAAGTTCTTTTTTAATAACCAAAGCACCTTACTGTTTAAAATTGGGGTCTATATTAGTTCATAGAAAACTAACTTCAGTGAACTGCCATTTATCAAACATTGACATCAGCGAGCATTTTTCACAGGACAGTGAGTTACTTGGGCAGCATTAGGACATTTTTCCTTTTCCCACTGTAGTGCAATCTCGGAGTTGATATATACATATATATATATATATATATATATATATATATATATATATATATATATATATATATATATATATATATATATATATATATATATATATATATATATATATATATATATATACATATACATATATATATATATATATATATATAAAGTAGGGGGGTGTAGGGTTCATAACCCCCCACTTTGGTGGGTTTGATATAGTATGGCATGTGTGACGGTCGGTATGTGGGCCAAGTAACTCACTGCCCTGTGAAAAACATTCGCTGATGTGAACATTCAATGAATAGTCATTTGATGATTTATGTTTGATGAATGTTCATTTGCTGAAGTTAATTTATGACAAACTAATATAGACTCTTAAAAATTGTATAGCTTGAATAGAAATATTCAGGGATGTAGTTTTATATATTCTAAAGTATTTATTTCCATGTTGCACTTTTTAAAGGCTCCAAACAAAATGACTGTTTTGAACACGGAGAATACAAAATACTATTCTAGATACAGAAGACTGATCCTTTCCTGATCCCAGGATCCGATGATCCTTTCCTGATCTCAGGATCTGATATGATGAATACTGATACCATATAAATTTAGTAAAGAAATTATTCAAAACTTTTATTTGTTCCTTACTGGGGTTTAATGAGGTGGTTTGCATTATGTAATGAATTTTTAGAAATAAAATCATTTAGTTAGTGATCATTAAAAGGAAAAAATATTAAAAATGTTCCAATGTGCAACAATGAACTTATTATCTTTAGTAATAGTATCATAGTTAACTTGTACAATTTCACTAAATTCTTTAGTAATAGTTACTCTAAAAGTATTATCACAGTTAAATGCATATATTTTCAGAGATAGAACAATATTTTGAACCGTTAGTGCAATGTTAGTTTTACTACAGTCAAATCTGAAGTTAAAGCTTTGTTCAATCAATTTTCAGAGTTGACATGGATATGTTAATATTACAGACCCATCAGCCTGGTGATCCTCATCTGCAAGGCCATAGAACAGCTCATAACAGAATGGTTAAGCTACGATATAAAAACAATAAGATTTGATCCCCAGCAGTTTGTCTCTGTTAAGGGAAAAAACCTGTTAAATGAAAACGGTGAATTTCTTTTTGAGAGGGTAGAACAAGCCCTAGGCAGTGATCATGCTGTCCACGCAGTATACCTTGTCTTCACCAAGACATTTGATATCATACCATATGCTAACATTATCATAAACTAAATGTACCCCAAATGATTCCCTCTGTTTTTGGATGGATAGCTGATTTGTTAAGGGACAGAAGCCACACGTGAGGGTGGCAGTTATATCCTCATAGACCATTAAGGTAACTAGTAGGAACATCAAAGACTAATATTACGACATCTGCTATTCAGCATGTACTTCTCTGACCTCCAAATCAAAAATAAGGAACTCTTGTTAACCAAGTTTGCAGATAATTATAAACTGGTTGTTGTATTCAAATCCCCTTCTGATATGCAAAAGCTACTGCTGTGAAGAAGTGAACATGCACACCTTAATATTTAATGCTCTTAAAAAAGGCTAAAACTTAATGTTAAAAAATGCAATATAATTGCATTTGATAAACAAACCAACCGACCAGTCTGTAGTATGGAAAACACCCAACTCCAAAACAAAGACAGACCTTACAACATTGGTAGATAACTGACCTTGGGATAAATGGCCTTGGAACATTGGTAGATAACTGACCTTGGGATAAATGGCCTTGGTACATTGGTAGATAACTGGCCTTGGAGCATTGGTAGATAACTTCCTCTCCTTTGATCACCATGTTACAACAATGGTCGGAAAATCCTTCTGGTTGGTACAGCTGATCACAAAGGGTATTTCTTCAATATCCAAAGAAGCTTTTACTCCTTCTTCATCTGCATTGATCAGGCTCATCATTAAATACAGTACTGTCATTGGAATGTATCTTACAAACATATCAAGCACTTGGAGAGACCCCAAAAGTTCCTCAAAAAAAAAAAAAGATCATGGTTGTAAAGGACCTAAGTTAGCAAGTAAGTCTAGAGGCCTTGACTGTCTACTCAGTGTCCTGTTCACACTCGTTAGGGATAATCTGTGCCTTGCCTTTTGGGTCATTAGGGATCCAATACCTCATAGTTCTCCACTTCTCAAATAGTCCAGAAAACACTAGATCCAGAGATCTAAACCTGCTTTAGCAATTAGACAAATCATGATGGAGAGATTTTTCAGACAACTACCCCTTCTATGGAATAAACTTCCTGTCTAGATCAAGCTGTATATGACATACTATATTCCTTTAAGAAGGAATTAGACAGTTGTATGGGTATTCATAAATTCACCTCCAGTACAACTGACCTATGACACCTGGAAAGGGGTAAGGTCTAAGTGTGGACAATGGAAAGGTGTGAATGATCACATGGTGTAGTTCCCCATTATGTGCTATGAGTCTATATTAATAAATATCTTCCACAAAAATGTATTTTTGAATACTAATAAACAACCCTATGGTCCTGTTTGATCCACTAATGTTGTGATTGGTACTATAGCTAATGTAAATAATAATAAGACAGAGAACATTCTTGTTTAGTTCTTTTTTGGGGTTTTATATGTTTGAATGCATAAATACATATTTTTAGATATGATGAAGTATTCTGATAAAACTGTTTTAACATATTTACAAATGTGGATGGCCACGGTGGTGCAGTGGTTAGCGTTGCTGCCTCACAGCAAGAGATTCTCCGGTTCAATCCTAAGCTGGGGTGCCTTCTGTGTGGAGTCTGCATGTCCTCCCTGTGGTCGTGTGGGTTTCCTACGGGTACTCCAGTTTCCTCCCACATCCCAAAGACATGCTGTAGGTAGATTGGACACTCTAAATTGCCCCTAGACATGAGTGCATGTGTGTTTGTGTGTGTTTGTGTGTGTGTGTGTGTGTGTGTGTGTGTGTGTGTGTGTGTGTGTGTGTATGTGTGCCTTCTGTGGAAGGTTAGGTGCCGGGCTGGCAACATGACACCGTAAAACTCCACTGCCAATCATGAGCAGACAGGTGATCTGCTGTGGCAACCCCTAACCGGGAAAACCGAAAGAAGAAGAAGAAAAAGAACAGATTTACAAATGAACCCAAAAAGGCAAAAAAAAAATCAAGGTTTTAAAAAAAATATATATATATATATATATATATATATATATATATATATATATATATATATAATACCAATGGAGAGGAGTTTGAAACTTAGTTACACAATCTTTTGGATTCTTAAACCACAGGTGTTGCAAGAAAGCTGCTGTACATATGGGATACGATAAAAAGACTGCTCACAGATTCCTAATTTGTTGAAACTCAGCTCAGCAAACCAAATAAGAATGAATGCTAGATCCAATCTTAACAATGCTTAGAAGGGTGATTAACAATTTTTGAGCATCCCCTATGTGCTATTAAGATCATGCCTGACACTAAAACCTGAGAGAGCCAGCCAGTAAACAGCAGCAGTAGAACATGAAACGGTTTATTTTCAACTCCATTTCTGCTTGCTGTCTGCAACAATACAGAACAAACTACGTTTCTTATAAGGGGAATACATAAGGACATAAACCACTTCCTCTCTGTTTTACTGGCTTTCAAAACTGCTACCACACCTTGCATATTTTTAATTTTACTTTTCTGTAAGTGGTAACACATGGAGCAGCTAAATCTCCATGCTCTACAAAGAATTATGATTGGGTCTCAGATAATAATTTATTATTATGTGTTCTCAGCATGGATACCAAAATTCACCTCTCAAGCTTCACTCCATGTCTCAAACACATGAAAAACATGCTACAATCGTAGACCTGAACATAATCCTGTATAAAATTATTTAGCATATCTACAGTGGAGACATACCACCAGTCTTTGATCTTACTCAGCTGGTCTCTATTTTTGTCTATTGACCTATGTGTTAGTATTGCTGCAGATAGTGTGTCTCACTATTCATCTGTGGCCATGCCTAGTGTACTGTGGGACATTTGTTACTCTGCATTGGACCTGTAGGCTTTAGATATGATTCTTATAGATATGCCATGCACCTATTGTGGAACTGATACACCTTGTAACAGTGTCTGGTGACACATTTTCACCTGTAATGATTTATGCCCTATTCTGTTGAGTTAATATAACATGCAGTGGTTTGCATGCATCTGTCCTACACATTATATTTATCTCTTTGCCTTTCCAGTCTTGTTATGTAACCTTTACACACTGTTCCAATGTTATTGAGCTTCAGACACAATATATACATCATAAGATGCTGTAAAAGGATGCTTTGTACAGTCTTTGTTGCTCTGGTATGTATCCACTTTGTTTTCTTATGTGTGATTCAGATTTCCACAACTGTCCTCATTTTCATGTGCACTTCATTCTTTTGACTGCTGCATCTACATCATTCTATTCCAACACTCATCTGACATGTGGATCTGAAAATGTAATAATATGTTAGTGCTTTCGCAGTAGTCACAAATACTGCTTCTTCAGACATAAACCAAAGAGCATAATAAAATAGCATAAAAAAAACACAGCATAGTAAAATAGCATGAGAAAAAACAGTAATGGAAAACATGCATAATAGTGCTAAATAAATTCAAATTATACCGTGCCTTTAAATTAGTAGGGTATAGCTCTTTTAATGTTTACTTTGTTGCTAGGATGTTGATCTGTTCTTTTATGTGATTGGCTACAACATTATTGGTTTCTCTATTTAAGCAATGTTTGGTTTGGTTTTAATGTCTGAAGAAGCAGTATTTTTGACTACTGTGAAAGTGCTTACGTATTATTAAATTTCTAGATGTTAACTCTACTTCAAGCTTGGTATTTGACTACCACTTTGTTTTGGTTCACTCTTATGTGCTTTTGGATTTACTTCTTTTTTTTGAGTGAACCATTTATGCTTTTTGCCTTGACTGTTGTGAATTTACTCATCTGACATGATTTGGTATGCATTGTCTATTTTTTTTTGTATCAGTTTTCCACATCTCCATTATTAAAACATTCATTAGAGCAAGGTTTGTGACAGCCAGAAAAACGCTGCTGAGAATCATTTTGTTTACAAGTTATGCTTTCATTTAATATGATCCTTCACAAGACTCCTTCAGCAACAATATAAACTTAATGGACTATAACACATTATAAACTGGTGTTTTTTTCAGAGAAGTCAGTTGAAATGCACATTTTAGGTAGGTGAAATGTATCTAAAAGAACCAGAGAAAACACAAAAAACATGCAGGTAGAGCATACAAACTCCTATAGACAGTGACGAGAGATCGGGACAGAACCTTAGATTCTGAAATTGGGAGGATAAATACTTATTTACTGAGCCACCATGTGGTTTCACTGAGATAAAGTACAGCTTTGATTTAAACAGCTAAAATTATTTCAGTTTTTAACATCATTGAGACCTGTACTGGACTATAATGTTAGTTTCATGTGACATTCATAGACTATTAAAATCTTTTTGAACTGCTAATTCTATAATTTTCTGTAAGATTTTTATGGTTATTTATTTGTGGTTTGATTACCTTCTGATATTTATACAGATGAGACAGGTGCTATGGCTGTTTTAGGAATATTTGGTGCGGTTTTTAATGTATTAAATTTAGCTGTTTGCTGGTGCAATAATTACATGCAAGGGCTTGCACCAGAAACTGGCTTATGCCTTATAACACCTGTTAGTCTATGAAACAGGGCACTTATTTTGCTTCCTTTTAAACCTTGCTAAATTATTTTGAATCTCTACATTTTAGAGAAGCAGAATACAATGAATATGGGTTTGCTGCATAAATATGTCTTGCGTTGATTTTGTTTCATAATAAAGGTTTTTGACATATTTTATAGAGGTGCAAATTCAATAAAGCTTACACGGTCATTTTTTCTGTGTTAGCATCGCAGCATGATGCAAACATGGGTGCAGCGAGCTTTAGATTCAGTAAAGTCCATGTAGCAGCACCCAATCACTCACATTAACTCGCATCAACTGAAGGTTGCATGGGATGTAAATTTCAGCATAAGTAGCTGAATTTTATGGTAATAAACCAACACATTGGAATGATCCAACGACCCTACACACAAACGTGTAGGCTCTGTGTCCATGTTGGAAGTGCATGTGAAAATTTTCCATGTGCAGATGCCTACATGGAATCAGGAGTATGTAGAAGTCATGAAATATGGACAAAATACCCATGAAAAGCTAAAAACATGGATTTAATGGCAAAGGATGTCCAGAAGATTCAGGGTGGTGTGTCAGATCACTATAAATTTTATAATTTTCATTTCAGCACAATTTTGCACAGTGCACCACTACATACAGAATGTTTGAAAATGAAGAATACAAATGGAATTTAAAAGATGGGTAAGATGTATTGCCACTACAGGTACAGTAATGACCTGCATTGTGTCTTTAACTCCATGCTCCTGTGCTGTTGCCCATCTTACATAGCTACTTTTTGTGTAGGTTCTAGGCTGTCAGCACAGTTATTATGTAAATGATGTAAAAGAGCATTAGAGTTCTCGAATCACAAAAAGCAGAGACCATGGAGGGTTGTTCACGATGTGTAAGATCCTACATGGTCTTTATGTTTTCTATGGATGTTGATGATATTGGGGGGGGGTGCCAGGTAATGTTTTTGTTATTTTATAGGGTCTTTTGCGCGTGTGTGTGTGTGTGTGTGTGTGTGTGTGTGTGTGTGTGTGTCCAGTGTGCCACTTCATGCAAATGGCAATGATTATGCAATCCTTATTTGTGAGAGCAGACCACCCTTGTACCAGACATGAGCTAGACAACCAAAAATAGAAACTAGATTCATTCAATCAAAATTAGTGAGAACTTCTAGACATCACATAAGCCCGGTAAGTGGGGCTGTTCTCTATTAATTCCTTCTAGTTAGAGACCTTGCTTGAGTATTCCTGTGGCAACAACTGTTAAGTGTTCAACTAGGGTGCAGATTGTCTTGGGTTCAAGTACAGGGTATGTTAACTTTTATCATACTGTGCTGACATTGTAAGTCACAGAAATGAAGTGCAGTTATCAGGAATTAGTGTACTCTGTACATATCAAGACAGTAGGGATGAAATTATATCAGTTTTATCATGAGTTACTGTCATATGCACAGCTGCACTCTACTGCACATCTTTGCACAGAGAGCAATCCTGCAAACTGCAGCAGGAGTTTTAAATCCTGTTAATTATATCCTAAGCAGGTAAATCTCATTTAAATTAGCCACTCAAACATGGATAAAGTACGCATAAAGACTACAGTTTTATTTTCCCTCGATACTTCAACATTGGAGTAGAGACTTGGAAATTTTAACTGAGACAATGCTAAGGGCTGCTGCAGGTATACTACATCTGTATGTGTCAGAGGCAGAAGTTAATGCTTCTGGTGGTGATGACAATAGGCATAGACAGAGAAGGAGAAAAGTGTTCAGGCCCAGGGTAACTTATCACTCACTACATGACCTGGAGATTGTAGAGTGCTACAGGCTGGAGAGGGACACAGTGCAAGAACTCTGTGAGCTCTGCCAGCCTCAACTCAGAGTCAGAGGCAACCAAGGGGAACTCATCCCAGTTGAAATTAAGGTATGTGTAGCCCTTAGAATATTAGCTACAGGTACTTTTCAAAAAACATCTGGGGACATGATGGTTCTGACACAGGCATCAGCATCCTGGATCCTCCATCAGTTCCTGGATGTTATGGTCATACACGCCATTAAGCACATATGTATTCCCCGCACTGCTGAGGAGAGGACCAGCAATATGCAACAGTTCTACCATGTAGCACACTACCCTGAAGTACTACATGCCATAGATTGCATTCATGTACACATCAAGGCACCACCTGGTGAGTAGGGTAGAATGTAGATTAATCGCAAGGGATACCACTCCATCAACTACCAGGTCATGTGCAATGCCTAGGGGATTATCTTGAATGTGTGTGTTGGCAACCCTGCAGTTATCATGACTCCCATATCTGACACACATAACAGCTGCACCAGCTCTTTGTTAGGTGGGACATCCCACATGGCCATTTACTGTGGGATGCTGGCTATGCCCTGGACCCATGGATGATGACATCCATAAGAAATGTACACATACCCATGTAAGGATGCCATAATGAAGCGCACATGCAAACTAGGAACATCACAGTGCATGTGTTTGGGCTTCTGAAGTCACAGTTCTGTTGCTTAGATATATCCGATGGAGGCTTGCAGTATAATCTATGCATATGTACAAAAATGTTCACAGTATGTGCTATGCTACACAATCTGATCCTGCAGAAACAGCTGCAGTAGGATCAGCAAGGGGAATGGACACACATTCACCCCACCAGCGCCTAGGTCACCACAGTCACAGGGGAATCGGAGGAGGAACCCCCAGCTGCTGTCCCTGTAGATAGACATCGGCCTGCTCACTATGCCCTTGCTTTCACTAAGAGACAACACATAGCACATTCACTGACCACTTAGGGTCTAATACCTTCCTCCTACTCATATCTATATTTATATCTATATCTATATATATATATGTATCTATATCTGTATCTGTATCTGTATCTATATCTATATCTACATCTATATCTATATCTGTATCTATATCTGTATCTGTATCTATATCTATATCTATATCTATATCTATATCTATATCTATCTATCTGTATCAATGTAGATATATATATATATATATATATATATATATGTTGTGTCTTTCGGCTTTTCCCGGTTAGGGGTCGCCACAGCGGAACTCCGGTCCGCTAATGATTGGCAGTAAATTTTTACGTGCCGATTTGCCGGTCCTGACGCACAACCTTCAAGGAAGTTACTCCCATTCACGCATGTCTCCACACAGAAGACGCTCTAGCTGAGAATCGAACAAGACAACATCTTACTGTGAGGCAACAACGCTACAGCAGCACCACCACCGCAGTATATATATATATATATATATATATATATATATATATATATATATATATATTAAAATTGATGCCAGGCATCTCACACAACCTTTATCTATACATGTAATGCTTGCATCAGACAGAGTCAGCCCTGAACTAATGCTGTGTGAACTGCTGCATTTGTAAGGTAAGGCCTGAACCTAGACTGTAGTGTTGACCAATCTTATGACATATCCTTATACATGTCTTACCTTGTTACAGTATGCAAATATATAGTGGTGCTTTTGTTGATAAGTTAACATGTAAGTATACACGCTGATATTACTACAATGTTACCATATGTAACTTTTATGCATCAGGCAGGAAACACTCACACAGTCCAACCACAGCTGAATACTGTTGCAACAGGCAAGACAGAAGTTAGGAAGTGAGTCTAATCCACTGCAGTTTCTGACTTCAGAATAGTTTGTATCCTAACAGTAAATGTCCTTTTGTCCTCCACCTACAAAAACAGGATTGTAATACAGAGAGATGTATATTTGTAATCATAATTATGACAGGAGTTGTGTCTACTAACTGGTCTATCCATACTTCTCAAATATCCCAAATTACTTGGTTTTTACCGAGTTTTGAGGTCCAAATCATGGGGTACCATGATTCCCAAGTGGCACCCCTTCATTTCTGACTTTTTTCCAGCTTTTATTTTACATTTTTTTTCGCTATTTGAGCTGATGTCATCAAGTGTGCAATTACATCATCT